>NC_081308.1:28226730-28528750 GCF_030435805.1 Mustela lutreola | reverse complement strand
TACACCTACAGAACATCTCCAATTAAGTGTCCCCCCATCAGTCTCAAAATTAAATATCCCAAATGGAACTCATTATCTACTCCCACATAAACCAGCTCCTCATGACTGTTTCCCCTTTCTATTATAGGCTCCACTGCTTCCAGGCTCCTAAATCTCAACTCCCTGGAGTTCTCCTTTCATTCCTTTTCCATTCCTAAACCCATTCAGTCACTGAGTGCTGGTGACTACTCTCTGAAATCATTTCTACGCATAACTTCCTTTGCCTTATGGGTATATGTTTTAGAATATTCAAACAAATCAAGCAATCAGAAAACAAAAAATGAAGACCTGAATAAACAAGCGAATGTTGAGTTTTCATTTACCCTTTCTCTATAAAACTACAGCCTAAAGTGTGCATGTGTGGAAGTATCTGAGTGAAAGCAGCTGCCCTACCACCTCACATAAATTAATCCTGTCACAAAGTATTCTCCGTACTTGTGAATTCTTTCAAAGTCTCTTAAATTATATAAAAATCTCTCGTAAAGTCACTTTCAGTTGCTTTCCTTCTAATAAAATGATACTATTTAGAAGACACATCATTGCACATTTTACATCGTTAAGGTGGTTGCCTGATGAAACTGATTAAATGTTTTTAAAGATGTATTTATTTATTTTTAGGGCAGGGGGGATGGTGCAGGGAAGAGAGAATCCTGAAGCAGACTCCCTGCTGAGCACAGAGCTGACACGGGGCTTAATCCAGCGGCCCTAAAACCATGCCCTGAACCAAGACCAAGAGTCAGCTGCTTAACCAACTGAACCACCCAGGTGCCCCTGAAATTGAGTTTTTAAAGGATGGCAGACATTGAATAAGTATTAAATTATTCCTAGGGGTATGCCTTCATCTTTTCACTTGCTGGGTGTCACTGCTAATGAGTCTTTTAAATATCACACATAATGCACACTCACAGTTATAGAACAGTACTACCCACTAAACATACACCTAAAAGACAAGTGGGGAAATAAAAACAACAGCTTTCTTCCCAGCAAGGAAATGGGTGTGGTGTGAAATAAAATTTTCATGGTGATTAATATAAATATTCAAAAAGTACTGCATCTTAAACTGTGTGGCTTTAAACGGAGATATGTTCTAGGGGAGGGGAAAAAAACCCTGCTAGATTATGTAAAAAAGTAGTTCTTAGGATAAAGAAAGCAATGACATCAAAGCAGCCTGCAAAGAGATTGAATAGAATAGCTACATGAAATGTGAGAGAACAGTAACAAAACAACAACAACAACAAAAAAACCCCACAGGATTTCTAATATTTTATCTACTATGTGTTTTGTTATTATATATAATTGACAGAATTCTTGTTAATATTATAGAAGTAGTTTTGGTTATTTCATCTAAAGCCCTTAAAGTTTATATATATGTTGGCCCAAAACCATTTGGCTGGAGTGGGGGGTGGGAGTGAGGGACATAAATTCTCTTGGGAAAATGTAGATTGCTTAATACATTAAAAACATTCTAGACCCAATTCCATCTTGAAGGTTTGGAAAGGGGTTCCCCACACCAACAAGAAACTCTTCAACACTGCCTAGGTGTCACACAATTCAACTCATTTCTGACATTGTCTACTCAGAGACAGCATCAGATTCCACAGATTAAGGGTTCAGTCACACAAGCAAGCCTGCCCACCCACACCCTCTTCTGAAGCCAATTGCAAGTCCAAGTTGTCACTTGTGCTGCTAACCTAGTGGCTATGAATTAGACGTACCCACAATGACCACCCTGGGTTTAGTTAATTTGCTAGAGCATCTCACAGAACTCAGATAAACATTTTGCTTACTAGAATATTAATTTATTAGACAAAAAAATGTGACTCATGAACACTTTGATGGAAGAGAGAATAGCACAAGGTATTTGGGAAGGGCATGGAAATCCCATGCTCTTTGAACTCACCACTGTTGCCAAATCTCCACCTGTTCACCAATGCAGATGCTCTCTGAACCCTGTCCTTTTGGATTTTTACAGAGCCTTTATTACACAGGCATGATTCATTATGTCACTGACCCTTGGTGATTGACCTCAATTGAATCTCCAGCTCCTCTCCCCTCTCTGGAGGTCAGTGGAATGGGGCTAAAGTTTCACCCTTTCATTCAGGATTGTGCCTCCACTCTCCCCAATCAACCCCCATCTTTAAATGTAGTCCAAAAGATATATCATTAACATAATAAGAGACAAGTTTCTAGTTCTCATCACTTAGGAAATTACAAGGATTTTAGGAGCTTTGTAGTCCCAGAAAGGAGGACTGAATCCAAATATGTATTTCTAATTATAAATCACAATATCACACATGGCATGGCTTTATATTTGAGCACCCATGATACATTTTACAAAAGGGGCAGGGAAACATATATCTCTTGTTTCTAAACTGAATAATTTTTTCTCTGCACTATGCTGCCTTCAGTATAGATTTAGTGTTTTTATTGTGGACAAGAAAGTTCCAGAAGGAAATTGGAGCAAAATTTTAGAAAGATTAGTATGGAAACTAGGTATTGAAGGATTAGGTAATCAGATCATAAATCTGCTTCTGGGAATTATATCCTAATTGAGAAATCAATGTAAATATCTGAAAAATTTAAAAAAAAAAAGAAAAAGAAGAAGAAACAACCCAAGTTTGTATTCATTTGGCCACCAGACTTTTTGCCTATCATTTGTTTGTGTACTATAAGATAAAAGAAAGACTTGTCACCCTGCAGTAAAATGAGTATTTCCTTCATAGCTGTCTTCATATATGCAATAAGCGAATATTTATTGAGCATCTATCATGTATCAAGTAGGGGAAACACATACTCTTATCAAAAGAGGTTAGGTTTGGAGTGAGCTGGAACAATTTGGAATGTAAGGATTGGAAAAAGTACTGATAAGATGGAGATTTTTCTCAGTGAGACAAGCCTTCCAAGGAGGAAGAATAGAGGCCCAAATAATTTACTGATACTCATTATAGCATAAACAAGTCAGTAAAAGCATTTCAGTAATAGTTATAGCTAGTATTTGTTGAGCAAGTATTATGTGTCAGAAACTAAGTCAAGACCTTTCCAAAGGATACGACAGTCAAATTTTTTAACAACCTATTGAATTTGGCATTATGGTCACATCATTTTTTTAAAAAAAAGGAAAACCATGGTTTGAATGTTTCTATCAACGAAGATCCAACAGCTGGTCAGTGACCAAATCATCCTATGCTATCTAACTATAATTCTTTATGTCCACTTCATATTTCATCGAGCTTAATGTATTCTCTAGTACTCTTCCATTGTTGTGACTATTTCTTAAAAATTAAATTTTTCATACTTTTAAAAATGATTTATTTATTTATTTATTTATTTGGAAGAGAGAAAGCAGGAGCAGGGGGAGTAACAGAGGAAGAGGGACAAGCAGACTCTCCGCTGAGCATGGAGCCCAGCATGGGGGGGTACTTGATCCCAGGACCCCAAGATCATAACCTGAACCTCAGGCAGACACTTAAGTGACTGAGCTGCCCAAGTACCCCAAAATTTGTTTATAGTTTATATTGTTATGAAGGCATGTGTTAACGAAAATAACCCCCACAATTAATTTAACTAATTTTAGTTGCTGTCTTACACAATACTCTTGTGAATTATTACTCTCAAAAGTGTTTAGTTGCTTTTCTTAAAGCTTTTCCAGAAATGCCTACTCTGTTTTTCCAAGTTACTCTGTCTTTCATCAATTGCGTTAGATTAGTGACAGTTCCATGTAGTTCATTTACTGGACTCAGGATATGGTTCAGTTACTCAGGGAGCCCAGAAGTTAATGACTTCTAAAAGTGCATGAATCCTTTCTACCCACTGGTGCATCCAAACCATTCAGCTTTTATTTGCTATATCAGGGGTTCTAGCCCTTAAAGTTCCTTGGAGGATACTATCAGAATGAAAAGGCTCAAAATAGCAGTCTTCCAGAAGACAACATCGTGGTTTTAAATTTAAAAGTATTCCCAGTATAGCATTAGTATCTGCTGATGTGGTCACCCCAATTCCAACAAGTCACATTGTGAGAACTGCATAGGCAATGCATAGCATACCAGAATAACTCGCAAATTTGGTCAATTAATTGGTTTTCTTTAGAAAAAAATAGGCACATTTTTTTTAAATACTTAGTCATTTGGAGAAATTTGAACTCGCTTTGAAAATTGTGTTCCTAGAAACTCTAAATATTACCAAATCCACTAGCCTTGAAGTCACCTTCTACCATTTCTCTACCACTCCAAATTAACTTGTTTGTCCATTCTAAATATTCAGATTATGCTTAATATTTTATCTTATTATTTTATTTTATAGTAACATTTTGATGCTAAAAATTTACATGTATAATGGTAATGTTCTTTCTTTTTAGAAGTGAGGATTCTACTGCTGACTTGCATTTTTCAGTATTTCTGTGTGTATAGTAATGGATTTGGGCTAGTATTCATGTCCCAGTCAGTGTCCAACTTTACATACATTTTCCATCACCAAATCTTTCAAATCCATTCATCAGGGTTTGGAGTATAACTTTTTTCACTGTAAAATAATTTCCTCACTTTCCCAAAGGAAGAAAATCATTAAAAAATAATAATAAAGCTCATCATTGCTCTCACATAGGAGGTTTACCTGAAATATGAGCTGTGGTTTGTACTAACTCAGGTTAAAAAAAAAAAAAAGTAGATTGACATTTTTATATTCTAATTCTTTAATTTAAAAAAAATACTCGCTTTACAACCATAGGCATATGAAAAATCTTTGAATCCAGTTGTCTGAGGGATTTATTGTTTTCTAATATCAGTAGAATCTTCTGTAAGTGAAAGAAATACTTTGATCATTTCTTTATTCTATCTTGACATTTCTTGATCTTTTCATGCCAGCATACTCCAGAGTTGATAGTTACTTAAGATTATGCAAGTACTTTGGTGAATATTTAAATTTGGTAGTTTTATGTGTCTATAAAATTAAAATTAGGGGCAACTGTGTGGCTCAGTCTGTTAAGAATCCAACTCTTGATTTTGGGTCTGGTCATGTTTTCAGGGCTGTGAATTCAAACTTTGTGTTGGGTTCTGCACTGGGTGTGGGTCCCCCTTACTCTCCCTCTGACCCTACTTCCCCACTCTTTCTCTCCTTCTCTCAAAAAAAAAAATTGAAATTAATTTTTGAAACTGCTTTCTATAATTGACAGTGATAATATATTTTATTTTTAATGTGTCTCTGCTTTAGGTATCTTTTCCCAATTAAAATCTAAAGTCTTATTTTGTGAGACAGTTTTATTTATTTTTAATGAAATAAATAAAGCAAGCCCTAAAATAACCTATCGAAATTATTTTTTTTTAATATAATAAATCCGGGCACCTGGGTGGCTCAGTGGGTTAAGCCTCTGCCTTCGGCTCAAGTTGTGATCCCAGGGTCCTGGGATCGAGCCCTCTGCTTCACAGGGAGCCTGTTTCCCCCCTTTCTCTCTCCGCCTGCCTCTCTGCCTAATTGTGATCTCTTTCTCTCTGTCAAATAAATAAATAAACAAAATCTTAAAAAAAAAAATAACAAATCCATGTAACAAAAGCAACTATCTTTTTATATTACCACTAAAGTTAAAGGTTTGGAGGTTTTTCTTTTAAATTCATCATTAATATATTAACCCTTGCGGAACCAAAGGTGGTTATTGTTAATATCAACAACAAAGCATAGACAGTTACTTTTACTTTATCCAAACCTCATCCCCATAAGTGGAATTTGATCATTATATAATAGTTTGATCACTTAAAACTATTAGTAGCATTATGTTATTACTTGTAGGTATAGAAAAAGTACTGTGTAGTCATCAATGTAAAGTTCTGTTTCCAATGGTAAAGCTGATTATAAAAAAATACAGCATTGATGTTTGGGGGAAAAAAAGACATTGAAATCTATGCTTCCCTCAAGTGGAATTTTTGCCAAAATGTAATGAAAAATGAGAAAAGTCATATTTGTTTTGTATGCAAATTATATGGTAGCAAACCATCTTTTGCTTTTCTAAGTTAATTATGGGAAATTCCCTTTTGATTTTCTCATTTGTTTAGTAGCTTTACTGAGACTCTACCATACAGTTTAGGATTTAGATATCAATACTACCATCATTGCACTGACAGAAAAAAGTTCTAGAGCAAGCTCATAAAAGCTTTCTTTCACTGCTGTTCCCCCTCAAGTTCAAGGATGGGTCTGAATATTTTCTTGAGCCTCTTCTAAATAGAAACTTAAAAGCATAATTGTTACAAATCCATTTGTGTATCACCTACAAAAATGAGAAATGAACTCTCATGTATTTGCTTGTTCATTTCTGAGAGCACAATTTTCTTATTAATTTAAAGTATACATTAAAGGGATTTCATTACACAAAAAGACTAAAGGGAAATGAAACAGGAAGGAGTTAAAAAACAATTAAGAGTCAAGATTTTGAACTGTGTCTTTCAGAATGCCTCTCAGGTTTCATCCCCTTTGGGGTGGAGTATAGCTCGCCCATCCTCTCCCTTTGCTTTCATAGACTCCAGTGATGCTTGTGCATGACCATTCATATCTGTAATCATGGAGTAGCATTTTTACGACTTGATCGTACATATTTAGTGTAGGTGGAAACTGCTTTAAAAGAGGAAAAATAATTTTTACTCTACCCTTCTCAGTTCTTGGTTTAGACTTGCCCGTAATAAAAGGTTAATAGGAGAAAAACAAACAAAAGTTTAATAACATATATGCCTCCTGTATACATGGGAGAGACCCTGCAAAACTGAGGAACTCTATGAAGTCATCCACGCCACCACCTTAAATACCATCTGCAGTTAAAGACAAAAGAAGGTGTTGGGGGTGGGAGAGCCAGTTATTGGGGAGGTTACAGGAAGACATAGTAAATAAGGATAAGAAAGGGAGACATGTTCATAAATGGAGATTTCCCTCATAAATGTAAATATCTCTTACAAGAGTATAACTTCTCCATTTTCGAACTTCTCCTATGGCTACTGTTTCTTTAAAATAACCTTTATGTCAAAGAGGTATATTTTGAGGTGGGAAATTCTGCTTTCCTTCATTGTCCTTTTTTTTTTTAAGGTGTATTTACGTATTTGAGAGAGAGAACACACAGAGGGAGAGGGAGAGGGAGAAGACTCTCCACCAATGAGGGACCTCAAAGCAGGGCTTGATCCCAGAACCCTGGGATCATGACCTGAACCCATTGAGCTACCCAAGGGACCTCTTCACTGTTTTTGTGTGTGTGTGTGTGTGTGTGTGCGTGTGTGTGTGTCTTTTATGCACTTTCTATGTATTGTATAGAGTCTAGGAGTTCAACATGTGTTCATATAAATTAAACATGGAATGGACAAATGATGGAGAGAAGAATGGATAGATGGATGTTTATAGTGATTTCCTTGTGTTGAAAAGAGTCAACTGAATAAATTTGAAGCCCTAATTTGCTTTATTAAACAATTCATGAATTGAGCAGCGCTAACATCTAGCAAGTAGACAGAGTTCTGAGGGGTTACACAAAATAGGAAGCTCTTAAGGAAGGGTGGGGGCACGAAGAAGCTATTTGCAAAAGAAAAGAGGATTATTTCAGGCCAGACTTCTTTTGAGGGGGGAGGGGCATGGTAGGGTTTTTATCATATGGATAACCTCCCTAATGCTGATTAGAAAATAAGTAGATGACTGACAGACATGAGATGGATTAACAAAAGAAAAAAAAAAAGCAGTTTAACTACATGTACACAAAGGTCCAATAATGAAATTGAGACCTAAGGAAATGACCAAAGCAGGCAGTTTTTATACCTTTTGGACAGTGTGACAATAAATCTGTGATGAATTGACAGAGGAGAGAGAGAGAGAGAGAGAAAGAGAGAGAGAGATTTATGTTTGGGAGCTTTAAGAAGGAATTCTTAGCAGAATTTGGGCCGGCACTGTAAATTAGTGAAAAGTAACAAGGTTTGTTTATAAAGCCTTCTGGGCTCTAAATTCCCTACTCTCTGGTGATAAGGATTTATCTTTACATGCTGAAACAGGAGGGTGCCTGGGTGGCTCAGTTGTTAAGCATCTGCCTTAGGCTCAGGTCGTGATTCCATGGTCCTGGGATCAAGCCCACACCTCCTTGGGCTCCTTGCTCAGCAGGAAGCCTGTTTCTCTCTCTTCCACTCCCCCTGTTTGTGTTCCCTCTCTCCCTGTCTCTCTCTCTGTCAAATAAATAATTAAATAAATCTCTACATGCTGAAACAGGGAGATTCATTGTGTGCTTTCTAGAAAGAAAGAAAGTGGGGTCAGAGTGTTCTTGCACTGGCTATTTCTTAAATAACTTTAGTTCAACATAATCAATATGCCAAAATGGCACATTTTGAGACAGCCTGCCTTTGATTCCTACATTATCTAGAGTGATAGCTCCTTTCCTAGAAAGTAGGTCCTCTGTCTAAGTTCTTTCAGGCAGCTAAGTGGAGAGGCAAAAAATAAAAACTTCTCAAGTCTTCTGTTTCTTTTTTTTTTTTTTTTTGGGGGGGGTCCTTTATTTTTATTTTTTTATTTTTTATAAGCATATATTTTTATCCCCAGGGGTACAGGTCTGTGAATCGCCAGGTTTACACACTTCACAGTACTCACCAAAGCACATACCCTCCCCAATGTCCATAATCCCACCCCCTTCTCCCAAACCCCCTCCCCCCAGCAACCCTCAGTTTGTTTTGTGAGATTAAGAGTCACTTATGGTTTGTCTCCCTCCCAATCCCATCTTGTTTCATTGATTCTTCTCCTACCCACTTAAGCCCCCATGTTGCATCACCACTCTTCTGTTTCTTAAAAATAATCAGGCTATAAAAATCCAGTGCCAAAGAGATGCATTTTGGGGTGGCAAATTTTGTTCCCCTGGAGTATATTGTTCAACTTTTCTGATAGTTGCTTATCTAATTGGTGGAAAATTGTCTTAATTTGCACTTGCCTAATAATGAGTGGAGATGACCACATTTTCAAATGCTTAAGAGCTATCTTTGTTATTTTTTTCTGAATTCTTATCATTTCCTTTGCATATTTTAGAATATCTTCTAAAATTGTTTTAGCATCAGTGAATACATGAGAACTTGTCTATTTTTTATCAGAAACAGTATTTTCTAGCATATTCAAACCTACTAATTCATTAGATTTAGCATTATTGCTAATTGCTCAATTATTCCAAAAGATAAGTAACACATTCAAGGAGGATAGTCCCAACATTCTTGGTCATATTAGAAAATGTTAGGCTATGAAGGAGTATCTAAAGTGATTCCAGAAACATTAACGGACTTCCTTGTGTCAGGAATTTTGCACAGGCTATTCCACAGAAACCTTCTTGCTCTTATTTTGCAGGATGAAATCTTTCTTATCCTTTAGATCTCAGTTTAATTCTATTTCTTCAAAGATGTCTTCCTTGGTTATTAAATTTCTAACTTAAAACAGAGCAAAGAGCAATTGTATGTAAGGTAAAAATGAGTTTATTCACAAATAGCAGAACTATTGCAGTGTGCAGTATGCAAGCTGTGATGCACCATAGGCAAGTCCGAAGACACAAAGGGAAGGTCAGGTTTTATTAGATTTAGGAGGAAAATGGGGAGGGTTGTTTTGAGCAGAAGTTCAATGGAGAAGAACAGGAGTTTGAGGTTGTGACAGTTTCTCATTGGCTATAAGCAAAGGTTGATATGTATTGTCAGGGCAAGGAGGAATCTTCCTTTTCTTAAAAGCAAGAGATAACATTCCTTTGAGAAAAAGTCCTCCCTTTTAGAAATAATTCTTTCTCCTTCTTCCTGGTGGTCATGCAGGCTGCAATGACTAGTCTGTGTGTGAGTTCCCCCTTCATGGCTTCCCGACTCCTTTTCCTTAATGAGATTTTCTTTTTTTTAATTTTAAAGATTTTCTTTATTTATTTTTACGAGGGAGAGAGAGAGAGAGAGAGAGAGAGAGAGAGATTGAGAATGCACAGGAGTGGGGGTGGAAGAGCAGAAGGAGAAGCAGACTCCCAATGTGATACTCAATCCCAGGACCTCAGATCATGACCTGAGCCGAAGGCAGACACTTAACCAACTGACCCACGCAGGCTCCCACTTTTTAAAATTTTAAATAAGGTTTCCTTTATTTATCTTCACAAAATCTAGACTAGATTTGACCTGATTCCCTATTTTAGGTATTCTTTAACTTAAAATCCTGACATTTATCACATATTGTAGTTATATCATCTGGTCATTTATTTGCTATTCCCTACAATAAATTCAAAGTTCCATAAGAGCAGTCTCCATGTCTGTCTTGTTTACTGTTTTATCTCCATGGCTGTATGCATGATATATCATTAAATAAACATTCAACAAATATTTGTGGGAGGAATAAGTGATCAGGCTCTAAGTTCTGGTTTGTTTGTCAAAAATTCAGTTGTTCCTTCATAATTGTGCCAAACATGTACTTCTAGGGAACTGAATTTAATTCAGTTGAGTTTTTACTTTGTGCAAGCAAAGAAATAGAGGGAGAAGGATAGGGAGGGGAAGGGAGGAAGGGATAGAGAAAGCAAGAGAGCAAGGCACGCATGGGTGAGCTAGTGAGCATGGACTCTTCAAGGAGCCTATGGTTTTTAATCACTGTTTATTGCAAATAAGCTTCACAAATAAATTGCATTGTCAAACATCATCATTGCTCTGAGGCAAAATGCAACCAGAGTACTTTGAGGCTCAGATATAATTGGCGGGTAAATGCGAAGCTGGGAAAAATATTAAAAGTTATTTTTAAACCCCCATTTTTCTAATGATTCTCAGGGAGACAAAACTAAAAGATGTATTTTTACATAATGCTTGGGCTTCACACTCTGTCTCTTAATTAAAACTCAGTAGAATATGTATTTCAATAGATCATATATGCCAGGATCCACCTGTGTTATTGACTATTACATGATAATGATCATCTTAAGGGGGTTTTTATCCACCTAGGGTTTCACTGAGGATAGATTTTGGTGTATAAATTAAATTATTTGTGATCTAAAAATGACTTCAAAAATAAAATATCAAGCTTCAACATTTCTTTCTGTGCATGCACTGATTTAATCTGTCATCCATTAATTGTCAATCCTGTTTACAAGGAACAAATCTAGGCTTTCCTTTTGGAGAGATTTGACTTACTCTTTAAACCATGTGTGCTTCCAGTTGTGGTGTTTGGTTTTCCTACAAGGAAAAGAAGAGTATATGGAGTTAGATGTGTCCAATGTCGCTATTAAAGTCTATGTAAATGTAACTTATCAATAGTTATTAACTCATGAATAGTGTCAATATCTTCATTTGGCTAGGGAGAAAAAAATAGAGAAGTAAATGATTAGAATAGTGAACCTGGGAAATAGGGAGTGGGAAGTAGATCATAAACAAAATAATGAATATATTCTCTTCAATTTCAATTGGATAATTTTTAAAGTAACTAACACCAAAAATTAGCATATAAAATTTGGCAGTATGAACTGAAAATTGAGAAACCTAGAACTACAAAACTTAAAAGGTAAAAGAAACCTTAATAAGTGCAGCTTTATGTTCTGACCTTTATAGAATGAGTGCAAGGGAAGAATCAACACTTACAAGCATCTGTTTTGTGGTTGAACAGTAAAATAATAGTTTAATGAAAAACAATATTTCCAAGACATTCCATGTTCATGGATTAGAACAAATATTGTTAAAATGCCTATTCTACCCAAAGCAACCTACACATTTAATGCAATCCTGATCAAAATAACAACAGCATTTTTCACAGAACTAAAACAATCATAAAATGTGTATAGAACCACAAAAGACCCCAAATAGCAAAAGCAGCTTTCAAAAAGCAAAGCCAGTCATCACAACTCCAGACTTTAAGTTATAGCACAAAGCTGTAGTCAGACAAAAAGTTTGGTACTGGCACAAAAATAGTCACATAGATCAATAAAAAAGAATGTAAAACCCAGAAATGAACCCACAGCTACATGGTCAATTAATCTTCGACAAAGCAGTAAGGAATATCCAGTGGGAAAAAGAGAGTCTCTTCAACAAATAATGTTTGGAAAACTGGACAGCAATGTGCAAAAGAATGAAACTAAACCACTCTCTTACACCATACACCAAAATACATTCAGAATGGATTAAAGACCTAAATGGGAGACCTGAAACCATAAAAATCTTGGCAGAGAATATAGGCAGTAAGCTTTTGGACAACGGCCATAGCAACCTCTTTTTAGATCTGTCTCCCACATCAAGGGAAACAAAAGCAAAAATAAACTATTGGAACTATATCAAAATGAAAACCTTCTGCAAGGCAAATAAAACAGTCAGCAAAACCAAAAGACAACCTTTAGAATTTGAGAAAATATTTGCAAAAGACATATCTGATAAAGGGTTAGTACCTAAAATGTAGAGAACTTATCAAGCTCAACAAATGCAAAAACAAATAATCTAGTTGAAAAAATGGGCACAAAACATGAACAGACATTTCTCCAAAGAAGACATGTAGATGGCCTACAGACACATGAGAAGAGGCTCAACATCACTGATATCAGGGAAATGCAAATGAAAACTACAATGAGACAGCACCTCACACCTGTCAGGATGGATAAAAGCAACAACACAAGAAACAGCAAGTGTTGGTGAGGATGTGGAGAAAAAGGAACTTAGTTTCACTCTTGGTGGAAGTGCAACCTAGTGCAACCAGTGTGGAAAATAGTATGAAGATTCCTCAGAACATTAAAATTAGAACTACCTTTCCATCCAGCTATTGCACTTCTATGTATTTACTCAAGAATACAGAAATACTAATTCAAAGCAATACATGCTCCCTGATGTTTCTAACAGCATTATTAACAATAGCCAAGTTATGGAAAGAGCCCAAGTGTCCCCTGACTGAAGAATGGATAAGGAAGATGTGGTGTGTGTATACATATGTGTGTGTGTGTGTGTGTGTGTGTGTGTGTGTGTATACCCCTCTTACAACCACACTGGAATATTACTCACCTGTTAAAAAAATGAATGAGATTGGGATGACTACGTGGCTCAGTCAGTTAAGCCTCTGACCCTTAATTTTTTTTTAGATTTTATTTATTTATTTGACATGCACAGAGAGAGAGAGAGAGAGAGAGCAGGGGGAGCAGGACAGAGAGTAGCAGGCTCCCCACTAAGCTGATGAGGTGCTAGATTCCAGGACCTCATATCATGACCTGAGCTGAAGGCAGACACTTAACCAACGGAGCCACCCAGGTGCCCCAAGAGTCTTACTCTCAATCTCCATTCAGGTCGTGACCTCAGGGTTGTGAGATCAAGCTCAGCAGTGGGCTCCACACTCAGCATGGAGTCTGCTTATTCCTCTCCCTTGCTCCTCCCTCAACTCTCTCTCTTCCTCTCAAATAAATAAATAAATACAATCTTTAAAAACAAAGAATAAAGACTTGTCATTTACAGTGATGTTGATGGAGCTAGAGTGTATTATGCTAAGTGAAATAAGTCAGTCAGAAAAAGACAATTATATGATCTCACTCATATGTGGAATTTAGGGAGTAAAGCAAATGAGCAAAGGAGGGGAAAAAAAGAAAAGCAAATCCAGAAACAGACTCTTCACTATAGAGAATAAGTTGATGGTTATGGGCAGGGGGAAGAATGGGTGAAACAGATAAAGGGAGTTAGGGAGTGTGCTAGCTATGATGCCTACTGGGTGTTGTAGGGAAATACTGAATCTCTATACTGTATACCTGAAACTAATGTTGCACTGTATGGCAGCAAAATAGAATTTAAATAAAAACTTTAAAATAAAAGGAAAATACTATTTCCTAGGGATGTGTTGAACGTAGAACTTTATTTTGGGACACTATCTTTGGAATCTCCTTTCCATTGCCATCACCAACTGCCTTCCCTTCAACCAAAACGATCTGCCATGTCTTTTTAATTTCTGGCTCTCCACTGTGGTCTTTTGAAGCCAGTCAGTCCTTCTACACTCATGTAAAATATCTTTGATGATTAATCCCTACTTCCCTAAATGTCAACTCTTTACTTTGGCCTTCTCTGTCTTTTGTCACTTTCCTACTTTTACCTCTTCATTTCCTCCACTCCTTGTCTGTCCTCCTTGTACTTGAAGGCAGAGTTCTCAGACCTTGAATATTATTTCCCACACTCCCAGCCAAACAAGCGTCTTTTTCTTTTTTAAAGATTTATTTATTTATTTGAGAGGGAGAGTGAGCCTTAGTGAGTGCTGGGGCTGGGAGCAGAGGGAATCTCAAGCAATGGGGAGTCCAGTGGGGGAAGGAGGTGTCCATCCCAAGACCCCTGAGATCATGACCTGAGCCGAAACCAAGAGTCAGTCACTCAACTGACTGAGCCACCCAGATGTCCCATCAACCTGAGAAGCTTCTGATCCATCTTTTGGCATCCAGACGAAATCTGATTTTCTGGGTGAAACATTTATTAATATTCTGAGGCACAATTCATTTTCCTCCCTGCCATGTGCCCCTGTGGCATTCTGTGGTATCATATTGTGTTAAAATTATTTTTCCAAATGTTGTTCTCTTCAGTCCACTTATGATACCTAAAGGGCTAGGCTTTTGTATTATTGTGTATATCCTATGTTAGACATGTATTAAACTTCTACAAGAGACTTTAAATCAATTATTATGATGCATTATTCTGTTTTGAGTAGACTTTATTTTTTAGGATAGTTTTAGGTAGCAAAACTGAGTAGAAAGTAAGTGCAGAGATTTCCTGTATACTCCTGTCCAAACACATGTGTAGCCTCCCCAGTTATCAACAACCTCACCAGAATGGTATGTTTGTTATGTTTAATGAACCCGCAAAGCCAAATCCTCATCACCTGGAGTCCACAGCTTACATCAGAGATCACTCTTCGTGTTTGTGATACATTCTTAATGGTGTAAAGATATTATTTTAATTGTCCTTAAGAGTATGTGTTGACATTTCTGACTTGTTTTGCTTCAGATTTAGATTAAATAGGCCTGGGATTTTTAGAATCACTTTTTACCTTTTTTCTTTCTTTCTTTCTTTCTTTTTTTTTTTTTTTTTTTTTGGCATTTCTGGTTGGGCTTGAGACACAATTTTATCTTTAAGGGACTCTTACGTTTTCCATATAATAAAATTATTTAATGTACAGTAATACCAATAATATAGACTGTTACCCTAGAAAGTAAGTTGTCTCTCTCTCTCTCTCTCTCTCTGTATGTGTGTGTGTGTGTGTGTGTTCAACAGAGAAATCCTATACTCATGTATGTTTTATTGATGAAATCAGAAAGCTAAATAAACATATTATCTTAATTAGACTTCCATGTCAGGGGTAGAACCTGCATTTTAATGTGCTTAGTGGTTACCTGGAATTTGGATCTGGAATGCACTGAGTCCTCTGAATCTCTAATCTCTACCAAGGGCTGATAATAGAAGTGAATCATCCTCTTCTTTTTTTTTCTTTTTTCCTTTCTTTTCTTTTCCCTTTTCTTTTCATTCTTTTCTTCTTTCTTTCTTTCTTTCTTTCTTTCTTTCTTTCTTTCTTTTTCTTCCTGTTTTCTGTCAGGGGAATTTTGTATAGTCTTCATTTGGGTTCTGGTGATGTTAGCTCTAGAGTAGCTTCATTTTGCAGAGTTATTCAGAAACCTATTGTAAGCACCTTTGCTTCTTGGCTGGGCAAATCCCTGCTAGGAATCTTCCTTAGTGGCACATGGCAAATGGAGTTAGATGTCTCTAATCAGTTCCTTTCTGGAAATGAGAGCTGATTCAGCAAATCTGAGTGTAAACCAGAAAACCCCAAAGATAAAATCCATATAACGAGGATTACCCACGAAATTTTTATATTCTAAAGGGTGAACATAGCTAGGAGATACAATTTACCTGAAGAGGAGATTTTAGAACCCACACTTTCTGTCTGGCTAGTGGTTGAAAAAGCATGGCTTTAGGAAAGTTTCTCCTCTGATTTTCTATGTTTAATAGTGTTTTGTGTTTGTGAGTTTGTGTGTGGTATGTGGTAAAGGTGGTTGCAAAGTATTTTAGATATATAGTAAACAAAAAACATGTCTTTAACATTGAAATACATGCTAAATTGTCTTTCTTAATGCTTACAACAAAATAAAGATCACATATTCTAACAAGCTTTGCTTGAAAAATAGATAAACATATTTCAATTATTTAAACTTTTAGCTAATTATATCTTCAACACATGTCACCACTAATTTCAGATCTTAAATTTTTTATCAAGTTTAATAAGGAATATAAAACAATAAAGCACATTATCCAGAGAGACAAATTATTGACATCTGTAATATATAGTTTTTTACTCTTTCATGACATCAGCTCCTGTCACAGATAATGTAAACCTAATGAGGTCTAATGGGATATATGGTTGGTTACACTGGTTAGAATTGTGTTTGATTTATGTATTTACTCTCTCCTGGACTTTGGGATCAAGTAGTAAGTTATAAAATTGTGTATATTATTTTTATTTATCATTCTGTTTACAATATTGCACCTGACTCAACATAGAGTGGATAATATTTCTAGTTGCCTTTCCTTAGAAAACAAACATGTGCTCAAATGCATTTTAGAATTTTAATTTTGTTAATAGGAACAACTCAAAAATATAGCACAAAGTGTAGCATTCCATTTCAGAGAAGATGAGGACAGTGATTTTTGACTCTGAGTGAGAATTTCCCAATGTAAGAAGAGTGGATTTTTTTCATCTTTATAATATTTCATTTCATATGGGCACCCTAAAAGGGGCAAAATATAATTTTACCTCTATTATGAAGATTAAAAGCTGAAGTAAATTGTTTAATTATTGTTATTATTACTAATAAGACTATGCTAATATGGATATGGTTCTTTACAGTTTATGAGTCTTTTTTATATATTTTAATTGATTTGTTTATAAAGCTACCATCACCTCTCAGAACAGGCCAAGTAAAAGAGGGTGTAAAAACTAATGCAAGGGGCACCTGGGTGGTTCAATGGGTTAAGCCTCTGCCTTTGGCTCAGGTCATGTCTCAGGGTCCTGGGATCGAGCCCCTCATCAGGCTCTCTGCTCAGCAGGGAGCCTGCTTTCTCCTCTCTGCCTGCCTCTGTGTCTGCTTGTGATCTCTCTCTCTCTCTCTCTCTCTCTCAAATAAATAAATAAATAATCTAAAAAAAACTAATGCAAATGGCACATGGAGTTTAAGAACTTATGGCACTTGAAATGTGTGCCTTTATGTATATACTTAACATCACTGAACTGCAAGTTTTTTTTCTGTAAAATGGGCACATGAATACTTGCTTTATGAAGTAAGTAAAAGATTGAGGAACTGATTTTAAAGCCCTAGTTCAGTGTAGATGCTCAGTACCCATAATTCCTTTTCCCTTTTTAAATTTATTAACTAGAGAGAAGGGACTTCACTGATGGTATTAAAGAGGGAGGGGGTAATTTCACTTTTATTTAATGTTGACCAACCCCCACACCACATCACCTGAAGCCAATATACAATCTATGAAAACAGAGAAATGCCCATTCAAGGCAAGTGCTCTGTCTTTTCCCTCCCCTTTCTTCTCCTAGCCAGATGGCCACTTCAGAACCTTGGCTCAGAATAGGAGAAGGCAAAGGAGACACTTGCTTCCTGTGCAAAATCTAAAGGCATATCAAAAATTCACTGATATAAATAACATTTTAGTCAATGTTTAAAAAAAAATCAAAATCGGGAGGCACCTGGGTGGCTCAGTCAGTTAAGTGTCTGCCTTTGGCTCAAGTCATGATCCCAGGGTCCTGAGAGCTAGTCCTTCATAGCGCTCCCTGCTCAGCCAGGAACCTGCTTCTCCCTCTGCCCCTCCACTCTGATACTGATCTCTCTCATGCGCTCTCTCTCTCAAATAATTAAATAAAATCTTAAAAAAAATAAATAATAATTGGTTCCAAACCCAGTTCATGATAAGCAGAATAACATGTGAAATAAACCTGGGACCTGACCTTGCACTTGCACAGCTCAGGGCAGTTGCCTCACCCTAACCTCCTGCTGATCACTCACCTCACTGACCAGAACAGTAGGTGTTTCTCCATTCTTCCTCCCATCAGTATCCCCCAAACTGGGATAATAAACATATCCTGAATCTATCACCCCCTGGTTTAAAAAATAGTTTTTTTTCAGATATATAGGCCTCAACCGTATTTCTCTGAATTTTAATATAGGAGTTAAATTGTGGGGTTCTACAGTCTGGATCTGAGTTCTGTCACAACTAACCGCTGGATATCTGATCTTGGGGAAGTTATCTGGGTTCTCTGAACCTCAGTGTTCTCCCCCATGAAATGGGACTAATAACCAAAAGGTCAATGTGAAAATTTTTAATTTGGTGCAAGGTATATAACCTTTTGTGTTTAGTATTTTTTTTTTATTTAAAAGTTATTAAAAGGATATTTGAGACTTGCTGTTTTTAAAGCAAATCCTTCTTAAATTTCACCCTGATGGCTCTGTATAGCAATAGTTCCCTTGTTTCCACTACTGTAGAAGCAATTTGATTATTCATTCTCCTGCCAGTGGTTTTTGGGCTTCTTGAAGATTTGTTTCTTCTATTATATGGAGCAGTACTGCTGTGATTGTTCTTGTATATGTTTCCTGGTGCAAATACCACTCAGTGTTTCATGCCACAAGTGGATACCTCAAGATTTTACCATGTGATGCAATGAGATCCCTAGTTTTTACCCATCATTTCCAATACCTGGTTCTTTCTTAACCACACCCAACTGTTACTTATAACCAGAGAGGGCTAGTTGCTGTGCTGGTCTCTCGCGAATCCCTTCCCATGAGCCCCCCAGCGCTTTTCCTCCCGGAATCTGGTCTGTACTCAGCTGACTGCTTTTTTTTTTTTTTAATTTCTAGGAATTGATGGCTAATTTTCACATCCTTCCTCTCTGCATCCTTACTTGTTCACCTGATGTTCACAGCATCTCTCTTTATCTCTAACCTGAGGGTCCAGTGTCTCACTTGCTCAGTGAGCATGATGACTTTGTATTCTGGTATCTGTGTTCATTTTGATGATGATGCTTGATAGGGGTTTAGACATCCTTTTTGGAATAAAAACATCTCTTTGTTGGTTGTAGTTTGCCAGAGTCTTACTTTGGATTTCTTTAAAAGCCAAGTTCAGGACAAGGACTAGACACCTAGCAGTTCATTTGGTAACTGAAGCACCAGTGGGAGAGCAGGGGAGATAGGAAACAAGGAAAAAACAACAGTCATGGGGTGCCTGGGTGGCTCAGTGGGTTAAGACCTCTGCCTTCGGCTCAAGTCATGATCCCAGGGTACTGGGATCGAGCCCCGCATCCCGCATCGGGATCTCTGCTTGGCAGGGAACCTGCTTCCCCCTCTCTCTCTGCCTGCCTCTCTGCCTTCTTGTGATCTCTGTCTGTCAAATAAATAAATAAAATCTTAAAAAAAAATAAACAAACCAACAACAACAGCCAGTGAGTTAGCGAGCTGCCTTCTGCTATGCAAATCTTTTGCTTCATCCAATGGAGACGTCTGAGGAATGCTAGATAGAATGTACTTATAGTTGTTCCTCCGAAGGACAGGAGGCTACATTGTGCTTCCTGTGTCTCCTTGACTGATGGCTGCTCAGGGCAGCAGGTCCCCTGTCCCATGGAGGCTAAATGAGTTTCTGTGACTTCAGAAAAAAATCTTGAGATAGAAACACTGAGAGAAGGCTAGGGTGCTTGACTTAGCCAGGCTTCAGTGTGTCTGGGGACTGTCCCTCACAGTCCTGACCGAAGTAGGCCAACAGAATGGGGTGCCTGGCATCTGCTACATAGTTCAAGGTGGGTTTCCTGATTATCTAGTGCCATGCTCTTCTTTGACAATATTTCCCAAGAAGATAACAGTTCAGCTCTGGCTCGTCAGATTGTGTGGCTTATGATTGTTCTATTTTATTTTTCAGGCATGCTTTTAGTATTTGGAAGCCCTATAGCCTTTTTTCCATGATATACATAATGATTAAATCATGCAAGTTCATTTTAAATTCACAGTTTGATGTTATTCACATAGCAAGCACTCAATAAATACTTCTGGAAGGAATGATTTTCAAATCCCTTTCTGTATTCTGGAGACACATATTAACTGTAATAATGCCTTGAGCAGGAAGACTGTTTCCTCCAAGCTGCCGAGTGACTGACAATAATATATAAAGCTAGAAGCTTCAAGGAAAATGTTACCAGAGGTCACTTTTAAACTAGAGGAACAATCATTTTTCATGATAAGTTACTCCTCCCCCCTCCCCAGTGAAGACTCTGGTCTGCTACGATTATTAAACTCCCATCTATTCAGTGCAAAAAACACTAGAGACTGAAGGGAAGACTGCCCAAAGAAAACAGCCACTTGCCTTTTAGCTGATAGTTGTTACATTAACTTGTCAATCACTCAAACATAGTTGTCTTTTAAATATATTTTTATTACGTAGGGATAAAAGAATATTTATAATGTATATGGCTTAAATAATTAAAAGCTTACTAATGTAGAATATTCTCAGTAATTTGAAGCCACCTATGTACCCCTCCACAATTCTATCGCTTCTTCTCCTATCACCTAAGATAATCACCATTCCAAATTTTGCTTTTATAGTCTTGCCATATATGCATGTAATCCTAAATAATAAATTTTGTTGTGCATGCTTTTGAACTTTATATAATTGAAATGGTACTGCATCTAGTCTTGTGTGACTGCTTTTTCCAATCAGTTTTATGTTGCTGAGATTCATCCGTGTCAGTGAATATAGCTGTAGTTCATTCATTTTCATATGCCATCTCAGGAATAAACCACAATATATTTGCATATTCTCCTATTGACGATATTTGGGTTGTTTCCAGTTCTATCTCTCTTCTCCCATTTTCCCTGTGCACCTTGTACACACTGAGGAATGGGACTGTGTGGTAGTAGAGTTTGTGTATGTGCCCTCAGGTTTACCCCTTGCTTCTTTTACCTGCTTTCCTGGGTACCATTGGGTCATCGATGTTTGTAAGCTCTAAGTGCTAGGCTCCCATGTCCCCTGGCTTCTAGGTCTTTCTGGCTAAAGGTGGAGCACTGGAGAATCAGAGAACACCCCAGGTTCTTCTCTCCCTCCCTTTGTTTTGGAGGCAGTGTCTATGGCATTACTTGCCTGTGCTTTGAAATTCTAGTTCCAGTCAGATTGGCCCACAGGGTCACCATCTTCCCCTGAAGGAACTCATGACCTCCTCAAGGAGGAAAAATCATTCCCATTCTAACCTAGTTTCTTGACAGATTCCCCTTGCTGTAGTAAAACAGAAATTAAGAGGAGAAAAACAAGCAAGTTTCATAACATGTCTATTGCCTGTATACATGGAAGAGACCCAGGAAAACTGAGTAATCAATCGCCTGAAATGACCCAAGTTACCACCATAAATACCATCTCCAGCTAAAGAGGAAAGAAGACATAATCAAGGGTAACATTGTTATGCAGATTTAGGTTGCTGCCTTCTCCATTGGTAACAGTTTCTAAGGATTTAGAGTCATTTCTCTTCCTATTACAGAGAGGGAGAACCCCTTAAAGAGATTTCCCTTATACAAATAAACCTCACTTACAAAAGGGTACCTTCGTTCAGCTTTCAGAGTTTCACCTATGTTGCTCTTTCTTAACCAGCTCGAGATAATCCTTATGCCAGAAAGATATATTTTGGGGTGACAATTTCTGCTCCATTTCAACCCCCTCCACTGAATTTAGATACCCTCCCTCCCCACCCCTTCTCTCCTTTTCTGTCTCTCAGACTCTCTCTCCCTCCCCACCTGCCCCTTCTTCCTTCACCATTCCATTCCTCTAAAATTTAGTTTTTGGCTACTATATTGCTTGTAAAATTGGTTCTCACTTGGTTTTGATTTTCATTTTACTAATTAAAAATAAAATTTGGGTGGAGTGCCTGGGTGGCTCTGTTGGTTAAGTTCCTGCATCTTGGTTTCAACTTAGGTCATGATCTCATGGATTGTGGGATCAAGCCCCATGTTGGGCTCCCCACTCATTGGGAATGTGCCTAAAGATTCTCTTCCTTTGCCCCTCCCCCCATGTGCGTGCACACGCACACACTCTGTCTATCATATAAATAAATACAATCTCAGAAAATAAAAATAAAAACAAATAACGATAAAGTTGAACATTTTTTTCATAGTTTCATTTGTAGGTTTTAAATGCAGACAGTGAACTGTTCAATGTAAAATAGAACTTCAGTAAAATTCACTTTCAGATTTTTTTGAACAGTACTTTGGTTTACTGTAGTACAGAATGTGTCTCAATATTTCTATTGTATTTATTCATTCATTAAATTTAACACATATAAGTTAAATTCTACCAGGTACAATTCTATGTGTAACTAAGAAATTGCTGCATGGTATAAAAATAAGATAAATCAGAAGCACAACTTTTTAAACATAACATTAAGAGCCACTTTATCCCGGGGGGCGCCTGGGTGGCTCAGTGGGTTAAGCCGCTGCCTTCGGCTCAGGTCATGATCTCAGGGTCCTGGGATCGAGTCCCGCATCAGGCTCTCTGCTCAGCGGGGAGCCTGCTTCCTCCTCTCTCTCTCTGCCTGCCTCTCTGCCTACTTGTGATTTCTCTCTGTCAAATAAATAAATAAAATCTTTAAAAAAAAAAAAAAAAAAAAAGAGCCACTTTATCCCATCTACTACCCTTTCAACCACCCACCCCCATTGTCATTCTTATTCGTAAGATCAAAAACTGTGGTGTCATGTCTATTGTCTAATTGTCTATTGTCTATTGTCATGTCTAATGTCTATTGTCGATTGTCTATAAAACTGAATGTCCCAGTTCATCCATTTTGCAAGCACCATATAGAACTTTATGTATCAATAGAGTTTTTCTATCAAAGGTTCTAGAAAATGTTAGATTATAGACAAACGCTGACGTTTGCTGACTACACAATGCCTTGAGAAGTATGCTCTAATAACAAAACTATTTAAAACTTTTAAGATGTAAAGTAATTCCTAAAGTGTCCCAGCTTAAAATACTGAGGGAGTGATGATGGCTTTTCCTTCGCAATCTGTTAAAGAAGAATATAGAATACAAGAAGACAGGACTAAAGATAATTTCTTTGAGGACATGGCAGGGGCTGTTGTCTATGGTGCAGACCATACTGATCACTGTTAATGCTGATAATTTAGATAACCCTAAAAATGTGACTTCATGGATAGAGAAAAAGTTACTTGAAAGAAGGCAATGTCATGTATTATTTTACTAGCATCCTTTTATTCAGAGGACTCTCAGCTCTCTGGAAAAACTATTTGTCCAGAGTGACACTTGCCCTAGTTTGGTTTAGCTTAGGTTTTAATGTGGTTCTTGCATGTGTATATGTATGTGTATGTGTTGAGGATGAAAATTTTTTCTCTACTTTTCTTGGTATTTTTTTGATCATTTAATAATCAAATTAACATAGGACAGATTAACAGGAGAAAGCCAATTTAGTTTTGTACTTATAGTGGCCCCACAAAGACAATGAGACGCAAGAACAAGTTGGACAATTGAGGTTTATTTGCATTCCTGAGGTAAGGAATGGGATAGGGGCTTC
Organism: Mustela lutreola; assembly: GCF_030435805.1. NCBI lineage: Eukaryota > Metazoa > Chordata > Mammalia > Carnivora > Mustelidae > Mustela > Mustela lutreola. The sequence continues at coordinate 28,505,173 of NC_081308.1, read as the reverse complement.
AAAGGAGAGGAGGGTAATTCCTAGGGCTCTAAGGAAAGCAGGTGTTTGGTAATTAGATGTTTGCCCTGCCATACACATAGGTCATTCAAATAAAAATTATCTCTGGTAATAGCTGTCTCTCTGAGCTAGGCCCACTCTTCACATCCTTTTAGGTAGTTAAGAGAAAGATTAAAGTTTTTCTTGAGTCTGCTGAGTCTTGATTGATTGCTTTCCCCTTGAAATAATCCACATGTATGTGCAATTCTATGATCTATTAAATTATTGTATCATTTCAAGACATTTATGTCAGCGATTGTGTATGTGTCATGTGTATGTTTCTGTCTCTATGCAAAGGATGAAGCCGAAACACTGGTTACGTGCGTGCATATAGAACTGAATGTTACAAGCATCTCTTTCTTTCAGTTGGAATGCTGCTTGTAGGTAGTGAGAGAGGCAAGGAGAACAAAAGGCTTGCAAATAATTGTAAAATATTCTGATTGGTTAGTTAAAAATGATTGAAAAAAAAAGAAGTCCTAGAATATTTTAGATTATCTTCTCATTTCCCACCTTCTTCTTTGCTGTCATGAAATAAATGTTGTAAATTTTGAACTTCGGGAGTTAAACTTTACCCATTTCTTGTTGGCGTGTGTAGTGCTTTTCTTGTTGCATACATAGCATAAATTTTTTTGTCACATTGCTGTAGAAACTATATGAGTGAAGTATGTTATAGGGGAACATAGCAAGAAACTTCAATATGAAACTGAGCTGAGACTTGAAGGAAAATATCTGTCATCCTACAAAATCTTGACTCTCTACTATTACATGGTGAAATGCTCCTCATTATCCCCATAGAAATGATGCCTGGATCATGGTCTCACCCACAGAATGACAACGTATTATTCATTTTGTGGTTTCCTAAATACACATTGAGTTCATACTACATCAAATTCTCTGGAATTTGATCAGAATGTTGATTGTCTAGTAGAGTTTCTGGTAAGAAATTCTTACAGCAGTAAACAATTCTTTTTAAAAATTTTTATTAATGTATAATGCATTATTAGCCCCAGGGATACAGGTCTGTGAATCGCCAGGTTTACACACTTCACAGCACTCACCTCACCATAGCACATACCTTCCCCAATGTCCATAAGCAGTAAACAATTCTTTATGGAGAAAAAACATCTACATATGTGGTTATCAGTTTTTAGTTATACTCAGGGTACTCCTTTTCTGTGGCTATAGGCAAGAATATAAAATCCTTTTTAGGAATAGTCAAAATCCTATTTGGTATAAAAATGAACAATTTGATGGTACCAGGGTCACCTTCAATCAACTAACCAAACTCCCAAACAAAATAAGATTTCAGTTGTAATTAACTTATTAACCTAAGGAGATGGGAAAATGTTTGTAACCAAAAATCTTCTGAGTACTTTTTTCACTCATGTAACTAATATCAACCTGATATTTTTTATAATCAATTTGCATACCATTCTAATATATCTTAAATTTGCAGATGTGATCTAACTAGCATAGATTCACATAATTGGCATGACACAGAATTTTTTAAACATTGTATACCTCAGGAACCTTATTCATGTGAGTCTCAAAGATTCTTTGTGATGTTTGAGCTCTTACTCTCAGACATTCAGCTGTCACAGTATTTTTAGAATGAGTCTGCAAGGTATCATTATTTTGTAATTATAATCTTGTTGACTGACAGCAAATGTGTTGCATGAAAATGTTGCTGTATTGAAGTGATCCTGGTTAGTGCTGGAGACAGACTGCTTAGCTCTAAACTCTCATAAGGGGAAAAAAAGAACTTAAAGTGACTTTAAATTCACTAACAAAGATAGAAGATCTCTCATAAAATGCTAAAAGATTGTTTTTGCTCCAAGACTTTAGTACTTCCGTTGTACCTTCCAACTGTTCAGAAATGTAATTAGTGACAGTTTAAAACCTTTGTGCAAACTACTTTTAAGACATTTCAGTGTTGTTTGTTAAAATTACAGATACTGCATTTGAAGGACAGAGAAATTGGAGAGGCTACAAGCCACGTGGTGGTTGCTATTTCCTATGAGAAAGAGAATATGCTGCTATGCTCAGCTGCATGGTGGAAGAGGGATTTTTAAATAAGGGATTTTTAAATAAAGTTTAATGTAAACTTTTTTTTTTTAATTTTTTATTTTTGATAAACATATATTTTTATCCCCAGGGGTACAGGTCTGTGAATCACCAGGTTTACACACTTCACAGCACTCACCAAATCACATACCCTCCCCAATGTCCATAGAAAGAACCTAGATGTCCATCAACAGATGAATGGATCAAGAAGATGTGGTATATATATACACATAATGTAAACTTTAAATAAGTTTACATTAAACACTGTAATAGTGTTTAATGATGATATTAATGTCATTTAATAAAATAAAGTAGGCTATGTTATAACTTGACAGAAAGTTTCATTATTGATTAAAATTGACATTTTAAGTTGTTGGCATGTTTAGTCTTGCAGAATCATGGGTCATTTATAACTAGAGGACAATCTTTCTCTTCTCAGAAACTTAACAGCAACTTAATATCAAATTCCAAGAGGTAGAGAGGACTTGGGGCAAAGTCAAAGCAAGAAGGATGTAAAGAGATATATAATGTATAGATAAGTGAGCTGTGAGTTTCTCCAGATGGGCATCTGAGTTCATCCCTAACGTATTTACACCCAAGATGATTGAATGAGGAGTTTGTTAGTTCTTTAGTTACAAAGCTTTTTTGGAGCCTATTTTTCTAAAGTCAGAAAATTCAAATTAAGTGACATGGTGTTGCAAATTTCAGATCTCTGAAGGGTGTGCATTAATAAATATTCAAAAATATTTTGTCATTTAAATATTATTATGTTAATTTTTGCATAATTGGATTCTTCTTCAGTGTTTGAAAACTTTCTTTACTAGGCTAAACATTCCCTCAGTGATCTTGTTAAACAATTCCTTTATGTTCGGCTTTCTTTGTCTGAATTGTAACCAATGTATGCAATCCAATGTATGCAGTCCAATTTTTTTAAAAGGGCTTTACCAGAATTATGGTGTTTTTAAAAAAGATTTTATTGATCTATTTAACAGAGAAAAAGAGAGAGCACAAGCGGGGCGAGTGAGAGAGGAAGAAGGAGACTCCCTGCCGAGCAGGGAGCCCTCTTAAGGGGCTTGGTCCCAGGACCCTAGGGTCATGACCTAAGCCCTATACAGAGGCTTAACCCACTGAGCCACCCAGGCACCCACAGAATTATGGTTTTGAGGGAAAAAAGTTCTAGCAAATTTTTATCAATCCACCCTCATTAATGACTGATGCAAATAAATGCCTGAATTTCTCTTGTCCTAACTGAGTTGTATATACATGAAGAATAACATTTAGTATAATTTCCAGGGGGCAGTAAGGGAAAGGAGATGGTGAAAAAATTGGAGAAATTGATTATAAAAATGCTTGTTAGCCAAGATTTGATGCAAAATCAGGATGAAAAGTTTTCACATAATCAAAAAATTTCATATGAAGCCTCACAGTGGCAAAGCAGTTATATAAATCTCGCTGAAGTTTTTCAAATTAAGATCTAAACTGAAGCATTTCAAAGTGATTTTGCAAATAAGAATTTGCTCAAGGTGTTTCACAAAATGAGTGGAATATCACAATGAGGAAATTATTCCAGTACTAGTAAATTTTAGTGAAACTTTCATTATAAGGTCCAATAATGCTCAGTAGGGTACTTACTCATAAATTTAAACTAGAATGTTTTTATTCTGAAGTTTAAAGGACATCACAGTCATTCAGGAAATGTATGGAGTAACAGATTTTTTAAATCTTCCCGAAGATAGTCCCTTAGATTCATTACATATGTGTAAAATAACCAAATCTATATCCTATGCATATAATGCCAGTCTGATAAATTGTTCCTGATCATAATATTTATATAAAATTCATTTTGCTTGGCTGCTTGATTTGGCCTAACCTACAAATTAGTATGGTACCTCTCAACCTGTACAGTTCTGTGTACCATCATCATCTCCTTCCTGGAGTAACAAAATAACATCCTAACTGGTTTTCCTCATCCACTCTTGCCTCCTTCTGTCATCCTAATTGCAGCCCTCAGAGCAACCTTTAAAAAAGGTCAATTAAATCATCTCACCTCTTCATTAAAACTCTTCTCATTCTACCAAGAGTAAATTCCAAATCTTTTACCTTGACCTATATAATTGAACCGTGCCTCCCTTTCAAGTTCAACTCAGCTTTCTTCTTGCAGCTGCAGGCAAGCTAGCTCCCTCTCAGCTTTTGAATGTAATAAACTGTTGATCCCCTTGTTATCTACTTATTTTTAATTTTCTCTGACTAGAATGTTCTTTCACCATGCTTCTGCTTCCTGAGCAATCATACATTCATTCATTTAATCATTCATTCATTTGTTCATTATTTTACTCAGTAATTCAGTGATTCTCAATTGGAGGCAATTTTGCCCCCCAGGGGACATTTGGCAATGTCTGGAGATGTTTGTAGTTGTCACAGTTGAGGATGGAGTGCTGCTCCTGGCATCTCCTGGATTGAGGCCAGATGTGCTGCTAAACATACCACAGTGTACAGGACAGCCCATCATAACAAAGAATTAACTGGCAGAAAATGTCGATAGTGCCAAGATTGAGAATCTCTTCAAATAATTTGACACTTCTAGATGCCTGTGGTGGTAAACCAAATGAATAAGGCAGAACCTTTCATAAGTTAGTATGTTAGATGGAAGACAGTTAATAAACTGGTTAATAAGCAACTACAAATATCCTTTAAATCATGTTGAGTACTGTTAAGGAAGAGGGGTCAAGAGAGAGACCAGTGAAATTTACTTTAGAGCAAGTGGTGTTGGAGGAGGTAGTGTTTTTGTTAAGACCAGAGGAATGAACGGCACAGCTACAGCTTATAATAAATATTTATTGAACAAAAACGATAAAATGTTGTGTTTTCCTTAACCATGTCCTTTTATTGTCACTGAGGATAGTTCAAATTATTTTTTAGAACATTTTCATCACATATTCTTTGCCAAAGTGACTAGTCTAGTATTTGTCTCTTGTGAGTAATTAAATCCTTGCAAAATTGGTGATTTCCTGAGTTTATGTGCCTCCTGCTCATTTCTGTAAAATTATCTAAAAAAAATGTGTATAGGGCTCCTAACTTGGTTGGAAAACAAAATATTTTATCTCTAATCAGTAACAATTTTTTCTCATTCTATAGCAAGATAACATAGAATATTATAATAATTTCAGTTATTTATTTAAAGCAATTTCAAATCATATTGTTTCTCTGTGGAAGGTCCCAGGCTTCCAATTGAGGAATGCTTTTGGAAATAAATAAATACATTAAATAACAGTTTCACAGCATGATTTTAAACCTGGCAAAATAACGCAGTCTCTTTCTTTTCTTTTTCTTCTTTCTGTACGGTGTGACCAGCAACACATGATGCCTAATCATTTGAATTATACATGTTCAATGAATGATGAAAAGGACTGTTTTAAATGTCAACTACTACTAAAATGTTAATGTCTATCAACTCAGTGTCTATAGTCTCATTCTGTGCTCCACTCAAAACCTTCTGAACATTTCCATTTGAATATCCCATAGGCCCCGGACCCCACTTGTCCAAAACTAAATCTGTCATTATCATCTCTATTGCAACTAATGGCAAGAGAAATAGAATTTGAATCTGAACAAGTATTTGTAATCATCATGGTATCTTACTTCTCTTGTGCTTCATCTCCATAAAGACTGAATATTCCACTTTTTATCCATTCTTCCTACCTGTCTTTAGTTAAGGTCTTTAGATCTTTGTTCCTATAGTATAATGATAATATCTTAAGAAATCTTGTGTACTTTAGCCTACTATAAATTCACTTTAAATACTTGCAGAGTTAGTGGTCTTTCTAGAGTGTCAAAGTTATGTGTATTTTATTTTTTTTTAAGATTTTATTTATTTGATAGAGAGAGAGAGAGAACAATCAGGAGGAGCTTCAGGCAGAGGGAGAGGAAGAAGCAGGCTCTCTGCTGAGCAGAGAGCCAGACATGGAGCTCTATCCCAGGACCTTGGGATCAGCACCCAAGCTGAAGGCAGAGGCTTAACCAACTGGGTTACCCAGGCACCCTGTATGTGTATTTTATTTAAACTACATTAATTCAGGCTAAAATTAACAACTCAGGAAACAACAGATGTTGGCAAGGATGTAGAGAAAGGGGAGCTCTCTTACACTATTTGTGGGAATGCAAACTGGTACAGCCACTCTGTAAAACCGTACGGTGTTTCATCAAAAAGTTGAAAATAGAGCTACCCTACGAGCCAGCAATTGCAGTACTGGGTATTTATCTAAAGGATACAAACATAGTAATTCAAATGGGCACATGCACCCCAATGTTTATAGCAGCAATGTCCACAATAGCCACATATGGAAAGAGCCCAAATGTCCATCAACAGATGAATGGATAAAGAAGATGCGGTATATATCTACAATGGAATATCGGCCATCCAACAGAATGAAATCTTTCCATTTACAACAACATGGATGGAACTAGAGGACATTTTGCTAAGGGAAGTCAGTCAGAGAAAGACAAATACCATACGATTTCACTCACATGTGGAATTTAAGAAACAAAACAGGTGAATATAGGTGAAGGGAAGGAAAAATAAAATAAGACAAAAACAGAGAGGGAGGCAAATCATAAGAGTCTCATAACTATAGGAAACAGACTGCCAAAGGGGAGGTGGGTGGGGGAATGGAGTATTGGGTGATGGGCATCAGGGAGGGCAATTGATCATTGAGTATTATATGCAACTGATGTATTACTAAATTCTACCTCTGAATCTAATCACATACTATATGTTACTTAAATTGAATTTATATTTAAAAAAATTAAAAATCTCTTAATTCAGCCATTTGCAAGTTTGACTATGTATTGGAATCAAAAGGCCCCACCCAAGATTAATTAAATTAGAATCTGGAGATGGGGGCCTGGGAGTGAGCATCTTTAAAAAGCTCCCTGGGTGACTGTAAAGTCAGCCCCAGGCCTGAGAATCTTTGCTCTAGTGTTGCTTTTCAGTTTTTATGCTAAAAATAAACTCCTTATAAATGCAAAAAAGGCCCTTCATTATCTGGGTTCCTGTCTCCCTATTTTTTATTTTTTCTGCTATAACTCCCTTCCTCCCCCACTATCTCTCACCTCCAGAAATATGTACTTTATTTTTGTTATACAAAACCATGGTTATTCCCTCTGAGGTCATTTTTTTTTTAGACTTTGCCTTTATGCATACCAGTCCTCCTCACCAAATACTCTTCAATTAGCTCTCAATTTAATTGAATTTTTGTGCATCTTTCTAACAGAAGCTCTGACATCACCTTCTCTGGAGACTTTGCTCTAACTTCTATTTGGTTAGTTGTTTAACTATTCATTATTTGTTTATTTCTTATTTTATGAGTTAACACATGCAGGTGGCAAAAAATTCATAAAGTATAAATAGAAATATATTAATAAGCCTTACTGATACCTCAGTTCCCCAATTTGGTTTCCCAGAGGCAATTGACATTTCTAGATTTTTAACTTATCTTTCCAGAAATATACCCTACATTTACACAAATATACATGTATACATATATGTGTGTGTATATACTTTTGTATACATGGTTACATGTTATCACACATTCTTTTGCTCCTTGCTTTTTTCATTTATCAATATAGTTTATAATTTCTTATCTCAACATAAGGAATTTTATCAGTCTATTTAATATTTTCATAGTATTGTATAATATGGATATATAGTAATTTATCCAACTAGATTTCAACTTATAGCCGTTAAGTTGTTTCCTATCTTTGTTATTACAAAGGATACTTGAATATAAAAATATTACAATACAAAGAATTTACATTTCTTTGTATTAGTAACTCAATTCTGTAAATACAATGATTATGTCAGAGACTATGCATTTTAAAATTTGATAGAAAGAGCTATATTGCTCTCAAAATTATTATGCCCATTTATTTGTTTTTGGTATACAACCTCTTTAATCATAGTTCTCTGTACATACTACAAGTGTGGAAATGATCGTTTTAGACTGCACATATTTCATTCATTCATTCTTTTATTCATTGGCTCATTTTTCAGATTCCTTGTCTATTTCAAAAGGATTTATTAAGAATTTAAATGATAAGTACTGTACCCTAGACCCTAGAGATGCATTTATTGTATAATATAAACAGTGTTCCTAACCCTCAAAGAAATGTTATCTAGTGGGGGGTGAGAGAAAAGAAAGAGGCAGTTATAATACCAGGCTGAGGATTACAGTGGAGGTAGTAGAACTGAGGCATCTAATCCAGTATTGGGATGATGCCTATAAGAAGTGTTTTCTAAATATATGAGTTAATCATGACAATATGGTCTCAGAACATCTAAAAAACTCATGACAAGAGAGGACATTTTGCAAAGCTCAGTATGGCTATAATGCAGGTGTTTTACTGCAGAAGGTCTTACAAGCCTTATTAAAGGCTTGGAATTTTATATAGTGGCCAGTGCGGGGAGGGACATTTTGTAGCTCTAATCAGTGTATATGCTTTACAAGTCTGTGTAAACAAGTCTGTGATGGACAGAATTAGATAGGAGATTAGAAACTTAATCCACATGGAGAGATTCTATTAGGAGGCAGATGAAGAAAAATGAACAGACCTGGAGACAGACTGGGGAATCAGTGGAACCAGGTAAGTGATATAAAATGCAGGGGTGAAGGAGAAGAAAGGAAAGAGATGAGGCCAGGTTTCTGGCTTGGGTGACCTGATAGATGGTACTAATTTTCCTGTCTTCTTCCTCACTGATTATGAGTTTCCTGAGGAGCTTCTTATTCAAAAGCTTGTGTCTGTCGCATAACCTTCAGATATCTAAATGAATGAATGAATGGAGTAGACTATTTTGTAGGAGAGGTGGACCATATTGGAAAAGTTCTTTGGCCATAACACCATCAGTGAGTAGGTGTTTAGTAATTTTTTATTCTTCTGATGAACAGAATTGCTGCATGTTACTTTATGTGATACCCATAATGAGCTCAGTATTCACACTTATCTATTATGTGATTTCATAGTATTATTACAGCTTCATCAGAGCCTTACACATAATTGCTTTGGTCTGGATGTTGCTCTGAATACTCTTAATTTAAAATGCTAATCAATTTTCATTTATGTATTTTTTATAGTTAATCCTTGCTACCAATAAAAAGATTTTCTTTTAGTTATTTTTTTTTTTGGGGGGGTTATTTTTAATTTAGGAAACTTCTCTCATATATAGACATCATGCAATTAATAATTTAAATATTTTCCTACATTAGTCATGCTTTACCTTTTTTATTTTACATTCATATATACTACTACTTAGAATATATGCCTAGGGACTGGCAAATCTATTTTTCTTTTTCTTCAAAACTTTATCTTTTGTCATTCTGCTTCCTCCCCTTCACCCACAGAAATGAAAGGTTTTATATTCTGCATGTATTTCAATGATAGCTTATTATTAGGTCTATAAGACTATTTAATGAGTTATATTGACCTGCATGCTTTATAGTAGTTCAGACTAGTAGTATGCCTTGGGATACCTCTAGGACGGCAGTAATGTATCAGACTATTTGTATACTAGGAAATGTGTATTGCTCACTTTGCATTTAGAGAATACTTAGGTTTAATGTATCAGACTATTTGTATACTAGGAAATGTGTATTTCTCACTTTGCATTTAGAGAATACTTAGGTTTTATTATCAGTGCCTAGGACATCGCTTGCATGTGATGTTGGGAAGGAAATATTTTTCTCTGCCCATTAAGACTCCTCTACCTGGTCTAAAAATTAAATTGACATAAAACAGATTAACAGGAGAAAAATCAAAGCTGAATTACATGCACATGGAGGCCCAATAATATAATTGAGACCCAAAGAAATGGCCAAGTCATTCAGCTTTTACAAATTTTAGATGAAGGAACATGAATCTGTAATTAGTAAGGAATTTTTGACAGAATTTGGGCTTGGTAACAAGTAACCCGATAGTAAAAATAGCATCATTTGTTTATATATTCAAGGCTGAAGAATTTCCTGTCTCTGTCTCTCTTCTTACCTCCTGGTGTAGGAAAGGTATCTTTTACATGGGAGACTTATTTCCTGCTTTCAGATGACAAAGGAGTATCAGAGTGTTCTCCCTGCACTGGCTGCTTTTTAAGTAACTTTAATTACAAATAATCATGATGCCATTTTGGGGGGCCTTCCTGGGCCCCCACAGTGGTAAATACTTGCTTATTTAAACTGAATTATCAGACATTATATCAAAATTTGGTCTCTCTTTTAAAAACCTCATGAATATTTTCCTTCTCATGCACCTTACTTTTTGTTGCAATTATATAAACACTCTTGTAATGTTTTCATTTGCATCTTTGAGGACAATTGTCATGTATTTTATTTGAAAATTGACTCTCTGTCAGCAAAGGAAATTCAGAGTACATATGTATGAGTTTGTGTATGTGTTTGTCTGAAGCTTGCTGAAGAGGAATTTATTTTGGTTATGGTCCTTTATTTTGCATTTTTATAATTTGAATGATATCTATTATTGTCCTATAGATTCTTACTTAGTATACTGTTACAAATATTGGTACAAAGAGTGGTCAAAATGCAACAACATATGCCCTTAAAAAGCAAAATATTCACACATTGTCATTTAACCTACTGAGCCACCCAGGTGCCCCACACATTGTCATTTAATACCAAATAGCTTACTTATACCTTTTTAAAAGTTTTTATTTTTTTTTAAGATTTTATTTATTTATTTGACAGACAGAGATCACAAGTAGGCAGAGAGGCAGGCAGAGAGAGAGGGGGAAGCAGACTCCCTGCTGAGCAGAGAGCCCAATGTGGGGCTCGATCCCAGGACCCCGAGATCATGACCACTGAGCCACCCAGGTGCCCCTAAAAAGTTTTTATTTTAATTTTGGTTCATTAACATATTAGTTTCAGGGGTGCAATATAGTGATTCAACACTTCCATACAACACCCGGTGCTCATCAAGAAAGTGTGTTCCTTAATCCCCATCACCTATCTCACCCGTCCCCCTACCCACCTCCCCTCTGGTAACCATCAGTTTGTTCTCTATAGTTACAAGTCCATTTCTTGGTTTGCTTCTCTCTATCTCTTTTTTCCCTTTGCTCATTTGTTTTTTTAAATTCTATACGAGTGAAATCATATGGCATTTGTCTTTCTCTGATTGACTTATTTCAGTTAGCATTATACTTTAACTCCATCCATGTCATTGCAAATGGCAAATTTTCATTCTTTTTTATGGCTGAGTGATATTCTATTGTATGTACACTTTTTTTTTTAATAAGGCCAAAGATTCAGAACTGAATAACTGCTTATAACTTATTAGGAAAATATAAGATAGATAAAAGTAGATGAAAGTATATTATAACTATCTTAATTAATCATACGCCATACCTGACTCCTTTTCTGTATCCATGTTCAGACCTTCTATACTGATCTTTACACTCATTTTTCTATATGATTGTAATTTTAGCATTTCTTGTAGCATCATTCTTAGCATCATCATTCAGCACCAAGAGGTATTGAATATTTATGGAGATGTTTAAAAATGGCACATGGTACATAGAAAACTGGGTTTTGAAATAGCTACACATAATGCTGATACTTAACACATGACTATGTGGAATATGGATTTTTGATGAATATCATCTCAAAATTAGGCAATTTAACATGAGGCAGTTTCAAAAGCAAAGTTAAAATTAGTATTTCAAAACAGTGGCTACACTTCGAAAATTGTAGTTAATGTCTTTGGAGAGTTGTCAACAGTGAATTGTCTAGAAGAGCTTGCAGTTGAAGAAATGATACATTTGAGCATGATTTTTTTTCAAGATTTAATATAGTTTAAAAGTTTCCACATTTTTAAGGAAGACAAACTCCTCAAGCTATATAGTAGTTCACCTTTAAAATGATTTTCTTTTAAGAAATCATGGTAGCAGCGAGAGAGCTTATCATCTGACATTAATGTAAATGCTTAAAAGTATAAATGTTATGCTGTTTATCACATTTTTTAGAATATGTTTTTTTTTTTTTTTTTATTGTAGGGAACAATAATATCCTGTCTCCTTCAAGGTCCTTCTAGCTGGAGTAAGAATCAAATTGACATGAGACAGATTAACTGGAGAAAATCAAATTTACTTGTGTACATGCAGGGAATCCACATAGACATGTAACTTTCAAAAACAGTCAGTCAAAATAAGGTGTATATGCCATCTGAACTAAGGAAAAGAGGGTAAGAGTCTGGGACTTCAGTGAAAAGGAATGCACTTCACAGAGGGACAAGAGGAAGAACAGATGTTTGGTAATTAGATGTTTGCCTTGTCATACAGATGGGCCACTCCTAAAATTTATCTTTGGCAATAACCCCTACTCTGGAAAAAAACCTCCAATTCAGATTCTTCTAGGTAGGTAAGGGAGGGGCAGAAGTTTCTCTTGAGGCTTCAGGCTTTTAACTGCCTTCATCTGAGAATAATCTTCATGACAAAGTCGCCTATCCTGGGCCTATCTGCCCTTGACCCCTACACAATTGATTTTAAAAATTAGGTGTTAACCTAGTATTTAATTCCAATGTAATTCTATTAATATATATAGTAAAATTTATTCTTCATAAAGATTAAAAATTATTGCCTGATATTATCCAAACTATACCACTTCCTTCTTCATATTTTAATTTTTTTATACATTTTATCTTTTAGTGTTGTTGGAAAAGCAGCTGCCAACCACTTTACATTTTAGATACCATTATACAAAAAGTATTTTCATATTTTGGGCTTACTGGCAGAACTGTTACTAAATAAATAACAAAAATTTTTTAATTAAATACTATTTATAATTTTAACATCACTTTACACTTTTAATAAGATATTTCTACTTTGGGTTGTGTAGACTTTGTGTGAGACACTTTGGCCTAGAAATGTGAGCTTTATTCAAAGGAAATGCAGATATAAATTTCTTTTTTTTTCATTCATAATATATATACATATAAAGTTTATATATGTAAAGCGTATAGAACAGTAATGACTTGAACTACTCCTTATGATGATTTTGCTTAAGGAATAGAATATTACCAGTACTCTGGAGGCCCCATCCTTCTGACCCTTCCCAATTGTACTCTCCTTCCCTCTTCTAAATCATCATTCTGCATTTATTATTTATGTTTGTACCTACAGTTTCACCAGATGTGCACATATTTTCAGTGAATAATTTTAGCTTATTATGCACTTAATTGAAAACTATAGAACACCTTATAAGACAGTATTCCAACTTAAGGAAATTTAAGCAACTTGAGGAAGTAAAACATGTATATATTAAAAGATAAGAATACAAAGTTGATTTGATTAATGTTAAATCATATAAGCTTAAGATTCTAAGGGATCATAGAGATCATATATCCCAAAGGTTTTGAAACTTTTTTTCTCTAGCAATAAAAATCTCTGTAAACAAAATCTAACTTAAGAAAGACCCCAAAACAAAATTAGAACTGCTCAGTTGAAGCATGGGGTTTTTATTTTTATTTTTTATTTATTATTTTCTAAAGTAGGTTCCACACCAGTGCAGAGTCCAAAATGGCTTGAACTCACAAGCCTGAAATCAAGACCTAAGCTGAGATCAAGAGTCAGACTCAACCAACTGAGCCACCCACATGCTCTGAAGCATGGTAGAGTTTAAATTTTAAATTGTATTATTTATTTATTTTTTGTTAAAGATTATATTTATTTATTTGTCAAATACAGAGAGGGTGAGAGGTGGGTAGAGGGAGATTCAGGCTCCCTGCTGAACAAGGAGCCAGATGGGCACTGATCCCAGGATTCTGGGGTCATGACCTGAGCCAAAGGTAGATGATTAACCAACCTACTGAGCCACCCAGGCTTCCCTGAAACTTAGGATTTTTAGAACTCCGTTTCAAATTCATGAGTAAGTCCAAACTTTTTTTGCAATTTATGAACTGCATCTCCCCAAGTTTAAGTAACTTGTTCCAATGAGTCAGTTTATTTATGCAAGAGCCAATTTAAGAATCCAGAATGTTCTGCTTTAGAATTCAATATAAACATTTTCTTTTTTTTTTTTCAAGATTTTATTTATTTATTTGACAGAGAGATAGAGAGAGAACACAAGCAGGCAGAGCAGCAGTCAGAGGAAGAGAGAGAAGCAAGTTCTCCTCTGAGCAGGGAGCCCAACATGGGGTTTGATCTGAGGACATCTGAGCTTAACTGACTGAGCCACACAAGTGCCTGGAGTATAAACTTTTTCTACGATATGCTGGATTAAAAACAGGAACCAAAAATGAAATAAAACAAAATACATAAAATTAAAGCAGTGCATAGATCAGAAGTGTAAAAGTAAAATGTATACACGAACCTGAGAGGTAGTGGAAATAAGTGAAACATGCAGATCTAAATGCATAAGTACATTGTGTGATTTAGACCAAAATCCTTGCCAATGAAATGTCCGTGGCTGGTTAAAATTGGTAGCTGCTATTTAGTTCAATTCATTGGTGGTCACACCAGATTTTAGAGCTGTATTTTTTATTTTTGCCAGATACTTCATTTTTCAAGAAGAGCTAAGGGTCTAGATTTTTTATTTTTAAGAGATAGAGGGAGGAAGTGGGAGAGAAGCAGAGGGAGAGAGTGAATCTTTTTTTTTTTTTTAAAGATTTTATTTATTTATTTGACAGAGAGAGATCACAAGTAGGCAGAGAGAGAAAGGAGGAAGCAGGCTCCCTGCTGAGCAGACAGCAGGGAAGACTTTAGCGAAGGCAGCGGCTTAACCCACTGAGCCACCCAGGCAACCAGGAGAGATTGAATCTTAAGCAGGCTCCATGGGGAATGACCCTGAGACCATAAGCTGAGCGGTAATCAAGTGTCAGAACGTTAACCAACTGAGCCACTGAGATTCCCCAAGGGTCTAGATTTTTGTGTGAAATCTAGTGTACTACATAGTTGTCACATAAGATAGGGAGTGTGTGTGTGTGTGTGTGTGTGTGTGTGTGTGTGTGTGTGTTTTATCTATTAATGAATCTGAAACACCTAGAACAGTACCTGGCTTAGAGTAAGTGATCAGCACTTATTGATTACTAATTTGAACAGGTTTCTCCATTTTGACATTCTGTACAAGTCCTGGAAAATGTATCGTGGGATCAGAATTAGCTCAGTGATTTCCAGTTCAAATCTTTTGTTTTAGGTAGAGAAACAGAGAATGACTTTCGACTATGTAGTGTGATATGTGAAGCTCAGAAACCTCCTCAACTAGGCCAGAATCACAGTCTGACCTTTCAAACTGCAGTGTC
Source organism: Mustela lutreola (assembly GCF_030435805.1). Classification (NCBI taxonomy): domain Eukaryota; kingdom Metazoa; phylum Chordata; class Mammalia; order Carnivora; family Mustelidae; genus Mustela; species Mustela lutreola. The sequence goes on along the minus strand of NC_081308.1, from coordinate 28,489,783 downwards.
TTACCTTTCTTTACTATTGTGGGTGGCAAGAGTGAAGGGAACTTATCTCTATAGCAAAACAAACATCTTGTGAGAACACGGCTCTTAAAACAAATTACTTTTTTTTAAAAAAGCCCACATGGAGGCTTAAATTTAGAGCCAAAGTCTAAACATGTAATAATTACTCATTAAAGCAATTTTATTCCTAGCTTCTGGAAAAAAAATCCCTTAGAGATAAAATGACATTTCTACATATGGGATTTGTGATCATATTTAACATGGATATGCTGTATTGCCTGACAATTCCTTTATTTTGGAAGAGGAATACAGTGAGTTTCTCAGTCCATTTTCATTCACTATTCATTTTTTTAAATTTTTTAAAATATTTTATTTCTTTATTTGACAGAGAGAGAGATCACAAGTAGGCAGAGCAGCAGGCAAAGAGAGAAGAGGAAGCAGGCTCCCTGCTGAGCAGAGAGCCTGATGCAGGGCTCAATCCCAGGACCCTGAGATCATGACCTGAGCTGAAGGCAGAGGCTTACCCCACTGAGCCACCCAGGCACCCCTTCATTTACTGTTTAAAGTAGAGAAAAGTTCAGAGGATAAGACTAATTAGAAAAACAGTTGCCTACAATCCACTGAACTAAGTCTGCTAGATACACTTAATGCTGTTCTTAATATTATGAACATACATTTGATACTGATTGCAGAGAATCAAGAACAAAAATGACTTGTTTTGAACTTAGAAATAGGAAACATGAAGACAAAACCCAAATAAGCCTTTGGGTGTATCTACCTCTTTAACTTGAATTATACAACACCAGTTGGCAAGTGTTTTATAGTTGCTGAAGAAAATTAACTGGTAGCTACTACATGAAAGCTGGTAAATCACCTGGAACAGTACAAGGATAATTCTGATTGGCCAAATAATAAAGATCCTAGGAGTTAGAACCCTCCAACCTGAAATTCTGTGCTTTCTTATGGAAGACTTCACAGTATCATAGACTTTCTCTACCTGGGCTTCTATTTAGGATAATAATGAAAACTGTTTTTCTCTTCCCCTCTTGTTACATCATCTCCCTTCTCCCCCTCCTTCCTATAATTTTGTTCCTTATTTTATGAATATGACTGAGATAGTTTTTAAAAAAGATTAGAATGTTAGTCACCATTAATTTTTTTTTTACACTGATTGATTGAACATTTTGTGTCAGAAATGGGAGTTTAATCAGAGCCTTATTGTGAACTTCTAAAAAGTGACCTGAAGCACCCCTATTTTAAGGACATATTTGATATACAAAATAAAAACACATAATAGGTCCAATCATTACAAAGCCATTTCCTTTGTAATCAGTTTTTAGCTGCTGGAAGCTCATTTTAAAATATCATTGGAGAAGAAGATGCTTAATTCAGAAACCCTCTAAAGCAAAGTCTCAACATTTTATTCTGAATATTTGCTGCTTCAATTGCTGATGTGTCTAACTTTTCATCATACAATTCAAGTTCTGTGCACCACACTGTTCTTGAATCTACAAAATATTTTCACTTACAGCTATACACAGTCCATCATTTAATAAGGCATTTAATATGGCAGAGACACTTTTTTAAACACCATGAAAACTAAGCGTTTATTTTGTCGTTGTAAAATAGGAGATGTTCAGTTGCTCCAAATTTTAACTTGGATAACCTTGAAAAACAGTTCTCCATTTAACACCCTGTGTTTTGCTTGTCTTGCAGTGAAGTGAATTACCTTAGTTACTGGAGTGTTTTGTGGCACCAGTCATTCCCTTACCACTGCTTTAAAAATAGCTGTATCCCCAAACCCCTTCAATGGGATGGTTTTTAGGACCCTGATTTTTTTTTCCCCCTAATCTCTAGCTTAGCCCTGGAAGCAGCATGGCCCCTTGCTGTTTCCTTCTCTTTATCCCTGCAGTTTCAATTATATATGCAACTCTTGGCTTTATTTTGAAACAGTTGTGCATTGCTGATGAGCCCTGAAGTCACCAGGGGTGGCTGGTGTCAATAGTGAGTCTTTGTGGAGCTATTTTTATCCGCAAAGCAGTTTACTTCCTGTATGATGAAAGGTGCTAAAGTGAAACTACCCCTATTATACCATAGAGGTTAATCGCAGGGGGCATGATGGCAGCATGCTGATGGAGGGGCTAAGCCTAGACCTGGCTGCTTAGGGTTATGCTGAGGAGTAGAGCGTTCACCACATATTTCTGAACTCTTCATAGGAAAAGCATCAGGGCATAGCCCATCTAATTCTTCTGATAGCACAGCTGTGTACATAAACTCCTGCATCATGGTTTCTGCTCAGAGGCTACGCTCTTAGATTTAATTTTCGTATAAGTCATTACAGCCATTATTGTTCATTTAAAACTTGGCAAGAAAACTATTGCTAGTTCCCAGTGTGCTAGATGATACCTTCCTTTAGACTGTACTTTCTTTCATGGACAATTACGACTTCCAAGGGGAGAAGACTATCAATATTGCTTATTTATTTTATATAAATAAATTTTGGGTATACATTTACATATCCATGTATATATGTATGCATATATATTTTTATTCCAACCCATCTCAGTGTCCTTAATCTCTTGCCCACAGTTAAATATATAAATATCGCATTAGAAGTCCTTCTGTGGCCCTCAAATTGCGATCTTTCCAGTTTTGCTTTTAAACATCTACTCCGAATTGTCTCAAAATGGCCTGGAACCCTAGTTTTTGTTTTGATTTTTTTTTTAATGGCCTATACCCACCTGGATTCTGCTTCTCTGACTGCTGGAGACCATGTTCCATGGGAACAAGAGTGTCTGAGGGGCTGTTGTTCTAGAATACTCTCAAAAACTCAGCTTCCACAAGCCAAAGCTAAAAACCAAAGCCATGCCTCTGCCCAACCATGAAGCCCCAAATGCTAGGCTTAGGTTAACACAACATCCCACACTTCACTTCTATGTGAGGGAACATTGACTTTTATTTAGAACTACGACTCTCCTTTTATAATCCTGGAGAATTTAGCTGTGATGAATTAAAACAAAAATACAAAGTATTTGCTCTGGTTCAGTCCTTAATCTTTCTTATGGTATTTCATAAATGAACCAAATGCATTGTTGTTTTCATGTAGCTCATAAAACAAAACAAAACAGAACATTATTGGATAACATAAATTTTATAATCATTTATTTGTTACTATAGATTGAATGTTGGTGTTCTCTCTCTTTAAGCCCAATCCCACAGTATAACTGTGTATTGGAAATGGAGCCTTGGGGATGTAGAATGATGGTTAGATGAGGTCATGAAGGGGTTCTCAGTCTGGGATGAGTGTCTTTAGAGGAGATACCAGAGAACTTGTTCTTTCTCTGCCATGTAAGGACACAGCAAGCAGGTGGTTTCTGCAATCCAGGGAGAAAGCTCTAACCAGAACTGACCATGCTAGCACCCTGATCTCAGGGGTCCAGTCTCTAGAAGGGTAAGGAAATAAATTTCTATTGTGTGAGCCACCCAGTTTATGATATTTCATTACGGCAGCCTGTAGTGATGGAGGCACTTGTATTGTTCCTAGAGCTAATACTCGATTTTGTTAACACACCACACACACGCACGCACACACGCACACACACACGGACACAGATAAGGACAATGGCAAAACCAGTGAGGCATGTAATTGCAATATAACCTCAAAAAACAGTTTTGTGTCAAGGAAGCTGTGGGGTTTGCTCTTACCACAGTAATGTTGTGTAAGAATTCTTCCCCTAACTTAGTGGCTTCCAACAACCATTCTTATTGTTAGGCAGGTCTGTCTGACTAATGACGGGCTATGCTTGGTAGCTCTGTTTCAGGGGACAGGTCTGCTGGCTTCAAGCTTCATGGTGAACTTGGATTTGTTCAAAGTATCCCATATTGGGGTCCAAGTTGAAGTGACAGTGGCTATCCAGTGCATGTTATTCTCCTGGGGGACTGCTGGAAGACAAGATGGCTGGCTCAAACATGACCATCCATTTCAAGGCTGTGCTCCTATCATCCTTATTAACATCCCATTGACCAAAGGAGATCATTTGTCCCACAATAGGCCTTTTATACAATTTTATCATCTATGAATAAAACATGGGACCAATAAATCAATTCTTTGCAGTAGGAAAAGTAGGGGATTATTCACTGGTGAAAAAAATAGTTTCAGTGATATGTTGCTTTTATTTGTTAACTTGGAAAAATATCTAAAATAGATTTTATTTTTTAATCTTAACTAAGGTAATGGCTCAAGAAAACCTTTTGAAGTGTGCACAGCTCACTACTTTGCTTAATAACCCCACTATTTGCCACAATAAATTGAATCACCTATAAAGGATTTTTAGACTTTGATAATGGTAAAGATTTTACTAAGGAGGAAAATGATCACTGTCAGGTGGTAAAATAGTGCATATCATACAAGATACTTGATGCACATCACACACATCACATAAACATGTTCACAACCGCAAACATAGGGGATATGTGATACTATTCTAATGTTAGCAAGAACAAATGGGTAACACACATGTCTAGAACACAGTGGGGAACTGTGGTATAATAATGTTAGCAAGAACAAATGGGTAACACACATGTCTAGAACACAGTGGGGAACTGTGGTATAATCTGACTCTAAATGTGGCCTTTTCTGTTACAAGGAACAGAGACAAAATCAGTTTATTATAAGAATGCATTGGGCAATAAGGAAGGTCAGGAAACTGTCTTAACAGCTGAATAACCAAACATCAAGGACCGTAATGTCACCGTAATGTCAGTTGGGAGAACTGCAGTCACAGAATCTGATTTCATGGGCAATTGGACCATTGAAGTGGACAAAAGGCAGCAGTGGATCTACCATTATAGATCTTGTTCCACCATTCCTAAGAATTAACTGCTTTCACTCCCTGCTTCTACTATTACTTCTACTCCCTAGGGATGGATGATTTTCATTCTAATATAAACTTTGCAAAAGTAAGTGTTTGATAAGGCCGCTGGTCACCATTATGCATGAGAGAGTCAAATTCTTAACTCTTCCCATGCTTTTAACTTGGTTTTTAGTCTTTGATGCTCAGGCTTAAACGTCTTTGTGTCAGGGGGATAGAATATGCTCATTGCCTAGGCCCACAGTGGAAATGACACCAATAAACACACAGAACTTAGGAGAAGAATTTTCCCAAATTCTTTGATATAATGTTAGGAGAGGAAGGACACTTGAGTCTGGAATACTAAAACACAGCACATGTTTGCAACAAGCAGTGGTTTAATCTAGTCGTGTTTTTTTGTTTGTTTGCTTGTTTATTTTTAAGAGTTATTTATTTATTTGTGAGAGAGAGAATGGGGGAGGGAATGGCAGAAGGAAAGGTAGAGAGAATCTTCAAGTTGGCTCCCAGGCTCCCCACTGAGTGTGGAGCCTGATGCAGGGCTCGATCTCATGACCCAGAGATCATGACCTGAACCAAAATCAAGAGTCAAATGCTCAGGTAACCGAGCCATGCAGGCACCCCTAATCCAGTTGCTTTTAATCTTGATTGCATATTAACATTACCTGCTCGGGTGAATGTACCTTGCCCCGGATCACACCCCAGAACAACTGAATAGGACTTCTGCATATTTGGTCCATCAGCATGGTTTTAAAAGGTCCTCAGGTGATGTTAATGTGCAGTGAGTGCCAATACCAGACCGAAACTATGAATATGCCAGTTCTAGAGGAAGGTGTCTGAGTGCTGTGGGAGGTATGAAACTGGATGAGTGTGAGGGATTGAGGGGTAGCTAGAAGCCAGGTCATGTGCAAACTCTTGTAAAAGTTTGGAGCTGTGTGTTCTGTGATCACAGCAATAGAGAATCTCTCTACTGTCCGGGAAATGGCACGTAGTCTAGTGCCCAGTGTTTTTTAAGTTGTCCACTGGCAAATTTAATAACAAATGAGTCAGGGAAGGTTCTGTAAATTTCATTTCTATGTCACATGGCATATCCATACTGACCAGGGACATATGCAGGCAGTGTCCCCCAAACCGTAACCCAATTCAAGGAGTGGCAAAATTCAGGGTCTGAGAAGAGGAAATTCAGTTACCAGTCTGGGAAAGAGAGGTTTGAAGGACTTCAAATCAGACTATGGTAGAAGCTACTATAGCTGTATGCTGCAAGCTCTGAGTTGTCATAGTTTCTCACTACCTGTAAATCATCATTAACAATAAATGTACCAATGGTCATATCACAGTCATTTATTTTTTTTTAAAGATTTTATTTATTTGAGAGAGAATGAGTGAGAGCATGAGCGAAGAGAAGGTCAGAGGGAGAAGCAGACTCCCCAAGGAGCTGGGAGCCTGATGCGGGACTCGATCCTGGAAGTCCGGGATCATAACCTGAGCCCAAGGCAGTCGCTCAACCAACTGAGCCACCCAGGTGCCCATATCACAGTCATTTATAGATTGTAAACTCTTCTTGCAAAGTCATTTTTGTCTTTGCAACAGCCTGGTGAATCTTGCCGGTTTAGTTCCAGTTTTATTGATAAGAAAACAGAAGTACACTAAGACTGTGAAGGTTGTGACAGTGAGTGCCAGAGTCAGGGAGAGAAGCCTGTCTTCTCTCATTCCCATTCTAGGTCACTTTATAAAATTGTCTCCACCCACCTTAGTTTTTTCCATTATAATCTCTGATCCCCCTGAAACCTATCAAAGATAAGAAAATGAAAGCACAAGAGGATAAAATAAAATTTAGATCAATTTTTAAATTTACTTTGACTGAATCTGGTGCTGTTGTTGGAAGAGGTAGATTCAAATCTTAATGATTCCGATGTTGTTACTCCATCTTAATTTATATGATCTACTTACTTTTCTTTCATTCTCTGACTCTCTCACTTTTGATGCAGGTTTCTTTTTTGCCTGTTACATACTTGAGGAGTTTGATGAGAGAAAAAATCTATAGTTTTCATTAGTTATGTGTCAAATACACGGACTGGTGTATATGTGGCAGGACTCAATGCTGGTCTCAAAACTCGGATGTTGGGTCACCTGGGTGGCTCAGTGGGTTAAAGCCTCTGCCTTTGGCTCAGGTCATGATCCCAGGGTCCTGGAATCGAGCCCCGCATTGGGCTCGCTGCTCAGCAGCCTCTGCAGCAGGGAGCCTGCTTCCTCCTCTCTCTCTGCCTGCCTCTCTGCCTACTTGTGATCTCTCTCTGCCTGTCAAACAAATAAATAAAATCTTAAAAAAAAAACAAAAACTCAGATGTGGAAGAAATGTAACTCTGGTTTCTTGCCATATTTTGGAGCTATGCTCCAGAGCAGCAATGTCTAATAGAAATATAAAGTAAGCTACACATGTAACTTAAAACTTCCTAATAGCCACTTTAAAAAGTAAAAAGAAACAAGTGAAATTAATCACATATTTTTCTTTAACTCAGTGTATTTTTTAAAAAAATGATTTCAATGTGTAATCATTATAAAAATGTTGATAAGACATTTCATATTCTTAATAAGAATGTACTAAGTCTTTAGATCCTGGTGAGTATTTTACACTCATAACACATCTGAAATCAGATGCCATATTTTCATGGGATAAAGTGAACTGTTGCCCTGTCAAACAAAGTTGTGTTTAATGGAAAAGTAGTCTGTACTGCTTTGGTTTTAAATTAAAATGAAAATTAAGCAAAATTAAAATTTCACTTTCTCAGTCATGCTGGCCACATTTCAAATGCTCAATAGCCACCCAATAGCCACAGTTGGCTACCAGAGTGGACAAAATAGCTTCAGATTATGACAAATATTCTCTTCTTGGATTTCCCAAACAATTCATGGCTATTCAGACTTCTTAATATTAAAGCCAAAGAAAGATGTTTGTGTGTGTGTGTGTGTGTGTTTTCCAGTAATTGCCTTTGAAATATTTTTCTCTTGGAGTTGGGTTGAAAATGACTAAACGGCGCCTGGTTGGTTCAGTCGGTGGAGCATGCAACTTCTGATCTTGGGGTTGTAAGTTTGAGTCCCACATAGGTTATAGAGATTATTTAAAAATAAAATTAAAAAGGGGCACCTGGGTGGCTCGGTTAAGCTTCGGTTAAGCGTCTGCCTTTGACTCAGGTTATGATCCCAGGGTCCTGGGATCGAGTCCCACATCATCTGGCTCCCTGCTCATTGGAGAGTCTGTTTCTCCCTTTCCACCCTCAACTCATGCTCTGTCTCTCGCTTTCACTCTCTCAAATAAATAAAATAAAATCTTAGACTATTCCTCTAAGTTGCTCTCTGATCTATGCCCCAGGAGCCACATTAGGACAGATTAAGGGTGTGCCTTGTCCTGTGGGGCAATGTGATGCCTCCATATCTGCACTTGGTGCCAGTAGACTTGCCCTTCCGGTTCTAAGAAAAGTTTTGGTCCTTTTACTTATTTATTTATGTACTTATGTATGTATGTATTTATTTGTTTACTCATTTATGTTTACAGTAATACTGAAGAATTCTCAGTATTGTTATAATTTTATAACAATTTTTATGACAATAAAAATTTTTATAACAAAATTGTTATAATTTTTAAATAATTGACTAAATAAAGCAAAATTAACAATGTAGATATGTTTATAACATATCTACTGAAGTTTTGCTCTTTTTAGGCCTCAGAGCCTGATGTTAAGTTCATTTCCAAGTTTCCACAAGGAGTTCACTTTTTCTTCTACTGATAGGATCTATGGAAGTACATAGAATAATGAAAGCAGGCCATAGGACTCTTTCCAACAGTATCATCACGGACAAAGTCAGGGCACCACTATTTTAGAAACCCACTGTGAATTGAGTGTCTGCTTCACATCTTCTTACTGCTTCTCAGAGTCACGGGCTTTTGTCTCAAGATCAGTCAGCTCGGGGCACCTGGGTGACTCAGAGGGTTAAGCCTCTGCCTTCAGCTCAGGTCATGGTCTCAGGGTCCTGGGATTGAGCCCTGCATTGGGCTCTCTGCTCAGCGGGGAGCCTGCTTCCCTCTCTCTGTCTGCCTCTCTGCCTACTTGTAATCTCTCTCTGTGTGTCAAATAAATACGTAAAAATCTTTAAAAAAAAATCACTTAGCTCTAATTCTTGTCTGTGATTCGTTACCAGTGTGTGTTGCATTTCAGGTGCTGGATGGGTGTTCTCCAAAATCCCCAGATAAGCCCCTACATGCAGTGGCAATGAATCTCAGTAATTGTGTTTTTCTGTTTCTGAGCTTAATTTATATGTTAAGCCTTCTTTTTGTGCGATTCCACACATATAATCAGCTAACTTCTGACTGATGTGCCCTCCTTTTCTCTGGGGTTTCATCTTAAATTTTTAGAAGGGGGCTGATAAAATGCCAGGATTTAAAGCTAGGCACAAGTTACCTGATCCTATGCATGTGAATCCTGGAGGGACCTCCTTCCCTGTTCCCAAGCCTTAGGCTCTTTCATATCTCCATACAGAGAGCAGACACAAGGCTGCTATGTTGGCATTTGGGGTCCTCTGAAGATCCATTAAGCACAGTGTTCTCTGCAGGCAGTAGGACATGACTCTCCCTCACCCTCTATCTTGCTGAAGTGCATAGATGCAAGGTGGCCATCTCTTGCCCATCTGCTCAAATACATCCACACATCCCAGGCCCCAGGGTGATTTGGAGTCCTATTGCTTTCTTGGTAGGTTGTAGTAGGGAATGAAACTCCATTACTTCTGCACTTGGATTCCCCTACATTTGTTTGTTGTGGTTGTTGTTGGTGGTGGTGGTATTGTTTCTTTAACTATTTCTTTCTCTCAGGGATACATCTGTGTCTAATATTCTTGCTTCTACTATATCTTACTTTCTCTATCCAGTCCAAGAAAATACTATCTAGCCTCAGAGATGGAGAAAATGGCTTAGCTATTTCACTTTATTTTATAAATGTATTTTCAATGCCCAGACATCAGATTTCATTTGAAGAGTCAAAAATCAGGATTGACTATTTCCATTATGGTGGTAAAACTAGGGCATCTTCCCTCTTGTCTGATTGGGGAGTGGAGGGCAGGGTTTCAACATTAACAAAAAGTATTTTAGGGAAAAATGTTGGTTAATATCTCAAAATATTGTCCCACCATGCAGAAATTAAGAGGTGATTTATTTTCAAAAGCCTAAGGGATCCATGTGAAAACACTTTGTGTTCAGATTGAAAATGAAACTGATTGGCCTATGCCTTAGCTTTACTATATTGTTAAGCTTTCTTCTATTAAGAAAAAATGCTCTTTTTTTTTTCACTGTCCTGTAAAAGTGGATGAAACATCAAAGGAGAAGAATTGAGAGGGAAAGTTTTGGTTTCCCTTAGAAACAATAACTTTTATGAATTTTTTCCAAGTGATTGGAAATTTAAGTATTGTTTCACCTAATTCAACATTATTAATTCCACAATTAGCCAAATAGAAACTTAAAAATAATTCTAAGGAATGTGAATAACATTAAAGTCTTTTAAATACTTAAAACTCAGATGGCAATTGGTTATCAATGTATAGAGTGTATTTTTCCTTGATCTTAGAAATTATTGGGAAAGTATAAGTATTGGATTAAGTGATAAACCAAATGAAAACACTTCTGATATTCCACCAATATATTCAAAGTAAACAGAACATGTGCAAGAATTTTCTCATTCTTTATTGTCCAGCACTGAGATTTTTCCAACAAGGGTATGAACAATGAATGTTGTTGTTGTTGTTGTTGTTCTTCTTCTTCTCTTTTTTTAAAAAGAGGGAGAGATGAGGGAGGGGCAGTGGGAGAAAGAAAGAGAAAAACTTAAGTAGACTCAATGCCGTGTGGATTCCCATAAGGGGCTCCACCTCAAGACCCTGAGTTCACGACCTGAGCCAAAATCAAGAGTCAGAAGCTTAACCAACTGAGCCACCCAGCCTTCCCATTGAAATTTTTCTCCAGCGTAAAATTTCAAGATTCTTGGAAAGTGACTTGTAGCTATAAAGGTTATTGACTTGGCAGGCAGTTTATTTTGGTCTTGATGAGTTATCAAAAGAGAGCAATGTAAACAAATGTATTCATTACAAGATATCTGTGTTTTCAGAAATAAATATTTCTCTTTGGTTTGTTATTTTGAGTTTATCATCTAAATCTGATGGTTAAGTATTTAAGTCCTTTTAAGGTGCCACAGAAGAGTGATTTTGTAATTATTTTTGTACTTTTGTGAATTTAAGATATCTTATTATTCTTTTTCTTATTTTTTAAAAGATTTTATTTATTTGAGAGAGAGAGAGAGCATGGTGGGGGGGAAGGACAGAGGGAGAGGGAGCAGCAGACTCCCTGCTGAATGGGGAGCCTGAGTTCGGGCTCCATTCCAGACCCCAAGATTATGACCTGAGCTGAAGGCAGATGCTTCACTGACTGAGCCACTCAGGCACCCTAAGTTTAAGATATTTTATTTTATTTTTTAAAATATTTTATTTATTTATTTGACAGAGAGAGAGATAAAGCAAGAGAGGTAACACAAGCAGGGGAGTGGGAGAGGGAGAAGCAGGCTTGCCCCTGAGCAGGGAGCCCGATGCAGGGCTCCATCCCAGGACCCTGGGATCATGACCTGAGCTGAAGGCAGATGGTTAATGACTGAGCCAGCCAAGTGCCCCAATTTAAGATATTTTAAATATACTTCTTAAATGCATACTGCAATTGACCTAGTAATATTGATTTTTAAGTAAGATAAAATTTATTTATTTGTTTGTTTATTTATTTATTTATTTATTTATTTTAGAGAGAGGGAGCACACACGTGAGAGCAGGGGCAGAGGGAGAGAAAGTCTTGTGCAGAGCCTACTTGGAGCTTGATCTCAGGACCCTGAGTCCATGACTTGAGCTTCTGAAACCAAGTCAGACACTTAACTGACTGTGCCACCTAAGTGCCCCAAAATACAAAATTTATGTTTGGGGATAATATGAGGAATATGTTCATATCTTTGTTAGCTGAAATGTTTATATGGAAATGGATATAGCATTTTTGTGGGTGAATTGAAAGGGAAGGTGGAAAAGAAGGCATAAATAGTCACAAATGAGAAATATCAGTCTGAAACTCTGATCATTTTCTTCATGTTTAATCACATTTACATGGATTTGAAGGAAAATGTGAAAGTTCAATACTTTTAAAAATTACTGAAGTACAATATTTTCTTATTGACAGGGTAGAATAATTAGTTTTTCCAGTAATGTTTGGATTTCTTAGTTGTTCAACTAATTTCTCCCGGCAATTTCTCAATGCTAACTGGTTGAGAGAAGTTAACATGCATCCTAGGAACATGTGGGAGTAAGGCTGTTGACATGTAGAAATTAAATGGAAGCAGCAGAGTGCAATAGACAACCAGGATTTTTACACTTTGTGTAAAAAAAAAAAAGGGGTGGTTTATTTTTTATAAACATTTAAGTAATAAAAATAATATTTATTATTAAAAACTGGGTGGGAGGATGTACAAGACAAAAAAATCAACTATATTCTCACTTCTCGTTGTTTTGGCATATTTGGTCAAGTATATTTCTCTCTGAAATTACGTCTTTCTTTTTATTTATGTTTTTAGTTGAAATAATGCTATTATTTAAAACTTCTTATCTTTTTTATTTACTATCATGCATGTACTTTTATGTAATTACAGATTCACCCTACATGGTTAAATAATATCCCATTCCATGAACATTCCATGATTTTCTGAAAAAAATCCCACTATGGTTAGACATGTAGATTATTTTTATTTCTTTATGGTGCTAAAAACCTCATTTTTGTGTGTGTTTCCTTTGTATTTATTTATTTATTTTATTTTATTTATTTTCTTAAGATTTTATTTATTTATTTGACAGAGAAAGAAAGCGAGAGAGAGAACACAAGCAGGGGGAGTGGGAGAGGGGGAAGCTGGCTTTCAGCTGAACAGGGGGCCTGATGCAGGGCTCGATCCCAGGACCCTGGGATCATGACCTGACTCGAAGGAAGATGCCTAAGGACTGAGCCACCCAGGTGCCCCTATTTTTTATTTTCTTCTAAGATTTCATTTATTTGACAGAGCAAGAGAGAGTGAGAGAGGGAATACAAGCAAAGGGAGTGGGAGAGGAAGAATCAGGTTCCCGCTGAACTCAGTTCCAGGACCCCGGGCTCATGACTTGAGCCAAAGGCAGATGCTCAATAACTGAACCACCCAGATGCCCCACATTCAGTTTTTGTTAAATTATATTTAGTTTGGTTGCAAACTAAGACAAATGCAGTAAGAATTTGAGTTTTATTGCAAGTAGTCTGTTCTTGGAATCTGGATTCTGAGCGAGAAAGAGAACAAGCGAGTGTATTTAATTCTACCTGAAGTGAAATTTGTTTTCCTCAAGGGAAACAATTATGGATGCTGAATAATAAAATAATTTTTTTTAAGATTTTATTTATTTATTTGAGAGAGACACAGTGAGAGAGAGCATGAGCGAGGAGGTCAGAGAGCGAAGCAGACTCCCCATGGAGCCGGGAGCCCGATGCGGGACTCGATCCCAGGACTCCGGGATCATGACCTGAGCCGAAGGCAGTCGTCCAACCAACTGAGCCACCCAGGCGTCCCTAAAATAAAATTTTTTAAAAATAAAGTTTTCTAGGAAATATTAGATTTTTTCATTCTAAACCCTCAATTTTTATTTCCAGATGTTGTGTAATGCATCAGAAAGACACTATTATGTTTTTATTTATAATTTCTCAATTCCCCAATAGAGGAATCTCAACACACATTTCTTTTGTGGATTCCTTTCATTTAACAAAATTTTCTAGTTTTAATTAATAATGTTGACTTCCATATAAATTTTTAAAAGAAGTCTAATTGTTTTAGCTTAATATTATGTGCCCGAGTTTTGGTAATAACAGAATTAGCAATATCAGTAGTTTATAGAGTGAATCTTCTATAAAAGTAATTTGTTTATTTTTTCATATTTATATACAATAGTTATGAAAATAGTAATGATTGTTGGTTTTTATAGTTTCTCCTAAAAGCTTTAGGTTTGTAGTTATCAGTGGTGCACTTCCAAGATGCAAAGTCATAAACTTACCTTCCATCCTCTTTAGTCATCTGAATATTTTGCATCCAGACATAGGAAGCAGCCTGAAACCTCTAATCGAAATCAAAGGTTACACCACAGGGGTGCAATATCTCTAATTTGTCTTGGAATGATGCAGTAGATTTCCTTGACTGCTGTGATTAAATTCATTCTAGTTTGTTCAGTTAATGAGAATAGCACATCTTAGCCATAGAAGATATTCCTTTTTTTATGGCCCCCTTACTCTGAGCAGATTAGCATCATTATCAGGAAATAATATTCAGTAAATGAATACATCTGAGTGGCACTAGGCTAAGATCCCTACAAATCAAATCACAATAGTATATTCTTTGACCTTCAGCTTCCGACTTTCCAAAACCCAGCAGTTGCTCAAGCCTGTATAGAGATACAATAAATATGTGGTACAAAACTCAAGGACAACCTGAAATTTAGGAGCAATAAAAACAATTTGTCCTTGACACTTTGCTGGAGATAAAGTTACTCAATATCCTGAGAAGATGCAGAGCTAGTGGTGGTAGATATGTTCCCCTGGTTTCATGGGTTTAATGATCACTTTCATACATTTCTGCACTTATAATTCTGAAGTGGCCAGTCACTTAAAAGAATGGTTTCTTTGCTATTTGTTATGCTCCACAAATAAGTGAAACCATATGATAATTGTTCTCTCTGCTTGACTTATTTCACTCAGCATAATCTCTTCCAGTCCCGTCTTATTTGTGGAGCATAACAAATAGCATGGAGGACATGGAGAGATAGGAGAAGGGAGTTGGGGGAAATTGGAAGGGGAGGTGAACCATGAGAGACTATGTACTCTGAAAAACAATCTGAGGGTTTTGAAGTGGCGGGGGGTGGGAGGTTGGGGTACCAGGTGGTGGGTATTATAGAGGGCATGGATTGCATGGAGCACTGGGTGTGGTGCAAAAATAATGAATACTGTTTTGCTGAAAATAAAAAATAAATTTTAAAAAAGGAATGGTTTCTTTTTGCAATTTTAAAGCTAGTGTATTCCATGATGGTAAGCTGAGGAGAAAAAGCTTATGAAATAAGGGTTCCAAGCTATGCTGGTGGAGTTTAGGGTTGAGAGAGTAGAGTACAGTCCAGTAGGTAATTGACCACACTATGGTACCACACAGACCTGGTTCCATTTTGGCAACATCGTCTGCCAGTTTTAGGACTCGGAGGCATGTTACTCAATTTTTCTTTAGTCCTCTCATCTTTAAAGTGAGTATTGATAAATATCATTGCCTTTCTGAGTCTTGGGGACAGATTTTAAGTGAGACAATGTATATGAGATGCCCAGCACATAATAAGGATTCAGTAAAGATAGTGGCTGATTAGCTTTAATTATTTGGTTTAATTCTTATTAGTTATTGCATTAATTATTTTCCTGCTACTCAACTATGACTTGACATCTCTCCGTTGTTTTCTGTCTACTTAATTGGAAATCATCAGATTGAATATGTCTAGAATTATCATTAGGTGTTCTGTATTCCCTGGATACTGTGTCTGCACACGTTGAACTACTGAAGAACATCTCTTCTGCAGAGTAACCTCTCTATCCCCCTGCTATATTTTGGATCAAGAATCTTATGCCTTTGCCCTAGCCATTTCTCTCGTGCCATGTGTGCATTGCCAAGAACTCAATGCTATCTTTTATTCCTAACTCCCTACATTTACATATGAAAACTTGAATGATCAGGGTGTAGATGACAAAAGGATGGTCAGGACCTAGAGGTTACAAATACAGATTAGGGGAGATTCCCAGAGAGAGAAGAAATCTAGGCAGGGGAGGGATGCCTGGATGGCTCATGCGGTTAAGTGTCTGCCATTGGCTCAGGTCATGATCCCAGGGTCCTGGGATTGAGTCCTGAGTTGCACTTTGCTTGGCGGGGAACCTATTTCTCCCTCTGCCTGCCACTCCCCTACTTGTGTGCATGCCCCCTCTATCTGACAAATAAATAAATAAAATCTTTGGAAAAAAGAAAAGAAAAGAAAACTTGGCAGGGGATCACTTGCTGGGGCAAAAAATCAGGAGTTAAGCATAACCTCTAGCAGGTGAGGAAACACAAAATCAGGGTTGGGTTAAATAAGGAACAATTGATCAGAGTAAAGTACTCTATACTAGGGATTCCAGTAGCAGGTAATAGGAGAAACAGCCATGGGCACTGAATTTAGGATACCACTCTAGATTCTGAAAGGCATTGATGAGATAACAAAGGCCTTTGGACCAAAACACAATGGTTAAAATGGAGATATATCAAGTTGAGTTCGATTATCAGATCCAGTCATTCAAACAGCCTTGGCTGATCCCCTCAACAGGCACTGAAGAGTCACTGAGTGCTGGAATTAAAGCAGTGAACAAGACAGACACCATCTCTCCCTCTTTGTGGAACTTAATTCTAAAGAATTTGGTCAAGGTTCCTAGTCTTAGAAGTGGGAGTACATTGAGTACAAAGAGAGAGAGGTTGGATCCTAAAGATGAAGGCAAGAGTCTAGTTTAAGAAGTGGGATGCTGGACCAGTAGTAATTTTGCCTTGGCGTCAACTTAGAAAGGAGTAGGGAAATTTAAATGCCTTTAGTCTAGGGCTAGGCTGGATCTGGAATAATGGATAATGGGGATAGTGGGGCTAGCATGTTTAAGAGCTTTGTGTATAATTGTCAAGGAAAAACAGGCAAGGAGTACAGTAGATCATGGCCAAAAATCTATATACTTCTATTTCCTTCTTTCTTATATATGCTGAATTTCTTTCAAGTGCTCCCATAGAGCATCTACAGAAAAGCAATATCAGAAATATTAAGAAAAAGGATAACTTTTTGAGAGTATCAATTTAAGATACAATAGAGGCCATTTTCGAACAACAAATTTAATTTGTAAAAAATGGGTAGCATATGAACTCTACAATGACAGTTTTTAAAGGGAAATTTCCATAGTTAGAGTAAAAATCATTGGAATGGTGCCAGCTAATATCAGGAATTATGCTTTAGAAATGCACAAGAAAGAGGCAATTACTGGTGTCCAAATAGAAGCTGACAGTAATTGAAGATTCAGATTTCAGTGTATTGTAAATTTAATAAATAAGTTATAAAATTGCCATTCACTGACTAAAATTGATTTTTGACATCAAACTTTAAGCATGGTATGTATAATGTACCAACAGCTTTCTAGGCAGAATTGTCCTCTCGGATTTGCTCAGATCCCCTCAGTTCTTTATGACTGAAATAGTATGTATATGTATAGGTCCACATTAAAAGAGACTTTGCTAATTTGTGAGCTAACTTTTGGATTACGCCATCTTTATTCTTTATATAAAGCATGTTTATTAAAAGTATAATGATGATATATGTTTAATTTTAAGACATAATTTAGAAAACCTTGAAGGTAGGCAAAACACTCTGGAGCTTTCCTTAGAAGCAAGAAGTTCTGCATGTTAAGAAAGCTGCATTACACACTTGCCTTTTGTTATTTGAGTTTAACTCACTTCCTAAACCTTGGTGTGCAGAGATGACTGTACAAGGTTTAAAATCCAAACATGTATATAATATGGATGATATAGGGATTTTACAGGCCCATTTTGACTGTATTTTTTTTTTTTCATGCTGACTTTGAACAATAACTACCGAGCAGGATTTCATTCAACTGTCTGTGGTCTGGTCGTCTAGTGGTTAGGATTTGGCGCTCTCTCTCTCTCTTTCTCTCAACTGTCTGTGGTCGGAATAAAAATGTCTGTTTCATTTTAATACAACTGAGTCCCATCTACAAAAAGACTACATTTGCCCATATGGCTGTCCAGATGCTTAAATATCTCTATGCTAATAATGGAATCATAAATGCATTTATATTATGAAAATAGTAGAAAAGACTGGAAAGCAATATAAAATTAAGTGGCATTTGGAGGAATATGAGAAGTCTTTCTTACCCATTAAATGCAGACCCAAAACTTGTTCTCTAATTCCATTTTTATAGTCACAAGTTTGGATTTGAATGGACATAGGATCTAGTTACCAGAAAGAAACTACTCCAGTTATTTTAACAGGGGACACTTTAAGATAAGGAATTGTGATTCAGGTTTTGGAAACTGAAAAAGAACAGAGCACAGGTAGCAATGGCGTCAAGGAGCTGCCACTCCTGACACTGGGAAAACAAAAAGCAAAGATTTGATTTACTAAAATTTAGAAGCGTGCAGGATTAGGGCTTTACGGGGCTGGGACTCTATCTCCAAGGGGAGGGCACTTGATTGGCTGATGCATGTGTCTCTGGTATCCCAGACCTCTACCAGCCAGTGGTGTGTGTATGGCAGGGGTGCAATGAAGCTGATTCTATAAGTGTTAGGGGGGAAATGCCAATTGGATTCGACAGCTGTTACTAAAAATGAGTGCTGCTGTGGACATGAGGAAGCAAGTCTGGAGTCCTGGTAATGGGGACAGTAAGTCCACAGGAAGCAGATAGGACTGAATAAGTCCTTTTTCCCTACTCTAGTCCTGCTGTCTCCTTATTGCCAGATCCTAATGGGGAATTCACCAGCAAAATGGAAATATGGCTTATAGAGTTTGAACCTCAGCATCATAAAGCAGAGTATAGAAGGGTGAGTGGGTAGGGGCGCCTGGGTGGCTCAGTGGGTTAAGCCGCTGCCTTCGGCTCGGGTCATGATCTCAGGGTCCTGGGATCGAGTCCCACATCAGGCTCTCTGCTCAGCAGGGAGCCTGCTTCCCCCTCTCTCTCTCTGCCTGCCTCTCCGCCTACTTGTGGTCGCTCTCTGTCAAATAAATAAATAAAATCTTAAAAAAAATAAAAAGAAGCGTGAGTGGGTATAAATCTGAGAAAATAAATCACTAAATAACTGACACAGTAATATTTCTCCAAAAAGAAACATGTAAAAGAAAGAAATTATTAAGATATTATTAATTAGTTATAACTAAAATATTTTCACTGAATTTCAAGGATTAAAAAATGGACAAGCACAATTTTAAGGTAAGGTGGTAGGAAAATATCTTGTATTTCCATTAAAGTATGATTTTCCTTATAGCTCCCTTACCTTTCCAAAATCTCTTTGCCCTCTTGAAAAAGTTATTTTTCAAAGATGTGAATTATGACATAACAAATAATAATTGCTGTCTACTTTTGAATATTTGGACAGTGTAGAGCTGACATAAATATTCAACATTTCTGAGAGTGCTGTATATATCACCTCTAGTGAGGATAAATGATATTTATTTATTTTTTCATAAGAGCAATAATATAAATATTAAACATCAAATTATTTTAAAGATAATATTTCCCTAACATGAAATATATAACATATTCATAAATGGACTTCGAAATAATGACTGTGGTTCTCTCTACACACACACACACACACACACACACACACACACAAAGAAAGAAAAGGAAGAAAAGATAAAGAAAAGAATTTGGTTCACAATGCTGTAAGAACTATTCGGAATCTTAACTTCAAAATATTCTAGAGCCAACATAAAGCCAGTAAGGTAAAATTCTTTTTGCTTCAATTGTATTATTTAAAACTACCTTCAAAGAAGAAGAGTTTTAATAAATGCTCAGGATGTCTAATAGGCTCTTTTAGCTTATACAGTTCAAAGAAGTAGACTGGCAGTGGCATCTGCCATTCCTAGATATATGTATTCTAATGTTTTGCCAATTTCCTTCATGATTTCAGCTTTATACCAGTTTGTATTCATGAGGAATTCACTCTAAGATCTTTAGCTGTTTTAAAAAATAACTGCTTAGAACCATCAGACTTCAGGGTTGAAAGGATTCTTGGTCTATTTAACTCAACTAAATTTAATTGGGATTCTTCCATGTACCTCCTAAGCATTCCTGAGTTAGGAGATGACATTTGAACAGGAAATAGAGATACATATACATAAGTATCTATATTTATATGTATATGCATTTATACTTACATATAAAGCAATTATGAGACTTTGCAACAGGTTCTACCACAGGGGTCTGGACAATGTGGTATGGAGCAGAAGAAGAGAAAAAGACCACTTTGGTTTGAATTGAATTTGTTAGTTGATAATTAACTTTGGCCTTGAAAATAAATGGATTTTGCATGGCAACATGAATACAACAGGGCATTCAAGACCAGCTCTCTCCAAACATTTATCAAACACCTCCTATATGCAAATAATCGGATAGATACTGAAAACACTAAGCTGAATATGACCTGTTTGCCTTGTTGGAGCTTTCACCCTAATTGCTGAGAAGGCACAAGCTTGGTAGTGTAAAGTCATGAACCAGCTGTGGTCAGGATAAATGAGTATTTGGTATGACTATATTTGGTATGCACATAGACTATCTGACTATATGCAGATTTGAGGGGTTTGGCAATTGGCAAGCAATTGAAGAGGAAGCAGAAAAGATGAACTAGTGATAGAATATGGGGTGTGGCATATCACTTAATTGAGATGAATGTGTTTTTTAAAAATTAAATGATATTTTTATATTTACTTTTTGCATTTTGGAAAGATACATTCAGTGGCAGTAATGGAGGGGAATGTGGATGGGGAGAATACAAGTGGGGAGGTCACCTAGGAGGGCAGTGTCTGTTCAAATGAGAGAAGAAGAATGCCTAAATAAAAGTAGTGAATGTTCGGATACATGCAAAAGCATCTTGACATTCCTTCTGTCATTGTGCAGGGGTGGAAATGAAGCCCTCTAGCAGTTAGATGACAAAATGATATGGCTGTTTGGAAGAGGAAATAGAAGAAGGAGCTAAAGGTCTTGATTTCCAGTTGGCCATTCTTTTTATGGTATCATACCTCTTGTCTCACCCATTGAACCAGAAAAGATCACCCTTATTAGGAATTAACCTACCAAAATACAGCAAAAATGAAAACACTGGAATTCATCATATCATAATTTTCTTTCTCCATATGGAAAACATACCAATTTCTAATAAATTGAAACATGTTTCAGGCTCTTTAAATTCATTCATTTATTCATTCATTCAATAATTATTTGTTGAATGAATCCCTATCAGTTGCTACTACCTGGTCTCAATAAGGGAGATTATTAATGGTAATCTTGACATAGGAATTTCATATAAGGGTAAGTGAAGGAAGTCATAATAATTTTGGGGGGGGAGCCAGCAGAGGCTGTCTAATTTTGGGGGGAATCTCAAAGTAAAACTCTTGAATTATGAACACAAGCTGCACTGAGGGCCCATGTGCCCAGATGAAATGATAACCCTCTATCTCCCAGGGTCTTCTTTTATCACCACCTTTTCTCCCAAGCCCAAGATGAGTGCCACAGTCACTGGAACAAATGCTTATTATTTCTATCCAAATGCTCCTCTGCTCTCAAAATTTTTACCAAGAGGAAGGTAGCAGATAGTTTTCCCTCCCACTGCAAGAGGTATAGAGAGGATAACTGTGAGATATGCAGGAATTCAGGAACGATACACATGGATAACATACCTTCAGGGATAGATTCAGGAGTTATGTATCAAATACAAATATTACAGATTTATCCTGCCTCTGCCCCTCCACTTTGCTTTCATTATTAGTGTTGACAAGTAGCTTTTGATATTAAATTATTTAAAAATCAATAAAATTCTATCATCTTATTGAACCATTGGTGTGATAACTCACAGCTTTATTAGAGATTCCCTAAAGTAATGAATAGAAACACTCATGTTTGTTTTGTGATCCACCTCCAGGAAAACCATAATATGCTGTAATACTGTTTCAGTAATTTATTGTCTGAATGGATTATAAGACTCATAAAAATCTCCACAGAGCTACAGTTGTACACCCTAACATTTTGTTAAAGATTCTTTAAATCCTTTTAATGTGGCATTATTAAATATAAATGCAATAAATCTAATAATTAAATCCTATTATTATAATGATTTATTTCTTGATCATTTTTAGTGTTGTACTGCTAATTGTGTTATTGGGTTCAACTGCCTAATTAAATTGAACCCAAGCTTACTTCATCTCACGGTCATTAAGTATCTAGTTTAAGTTACGGGTGATAATGGTAGTTTTTTCTAAACACTTTGACCAGTCTCATAAAATAAACTCTGCATTTATCACATGGGAAAATGTTACTTTGGAAGCTTTTACTCCTCTGGTCAAATGCTTTCTCTATATCAAAATGGCCCCTATCTCTGAACATCACAGAGGAAAGCAAGGCCAGAGAAGCAAGTGGGTAAGTTGAAAAGTACAAATCATGTACAATAGGAAGACCATTATTGCCAGGGGGATACTATCTTCCTGGCATCACTTAGAAATAAGTGTATGCCTTTTATTTTCTCTTCTCCTCTCCTTTCTTCTCTTTTCTTTTTCTTTTTTCTTTTCTTAACTTTTCTATTTTCTCTTCCTTTCCCCTTCCTTCCTTCCTTGTCACAGTCACTGTTTGTGAGGAAATGCTATGTGTATCTAGTGGGGAGCGCAAGGTATGTTAAATACCCTGCAATGTAGTATGCACAAAATGTCTCATTCAGAATACTAATAATGACACATGCAGACATGCTGAGCTTATTCAGAGAGGAAACAGAAGAGATATGACTTAGAATTAAGGTCTTCTCTGTCTTCAAGAGATATTCTTTTTCAATATCCTCGAGTAATACATGAAAGGTATTAACCAAAATAAAGAATAGTAAACCATCATGGAGAATTGAATACAAAAGGAAACAGAGAGAAGAAAGTAGTACAGCTGGCAGCTAAAGAGTGGAAAGTGGATGATGGGTTCTTTACAGGAATGGGCTGTTTGTGTAAGAACAGAGAGAGGAAGCTGGTTGCCTTAGTCAATTACCCTCACTACTCAATGGTATGTTCTACCCCATTACTGTATGTCTAGTGTCTTCAAATAGAAGTCTGATGCCTTTACTACTGGAATTGGGGAAAAGCCTCTGTTTTAGGCTGAGTTTCTGTAAAGCCCACCTGGAGATAAGGGTTTGTGTGCAATTGAATTGTTAAGTAAATGTTGCCAAGGATGATAGGTCAGTGAGCAAGGGCGTAGTAGAATAGGAATAGGAATTAAGTCATGCAAGGCGCAATGGTAGGCAAAGTCCAAGCCTCTGGCTGATCCTCCAGGAATACTGGGCCTAAATTGTGCTTCAGAGTTTCTTCCAATTTGAAGCAGAGGATCTGAGCTTTCACATTCCTATTTTCATCAGTCACTAGCATAAGACTACCCTGAGGTGACATAAACACGACGACACTGCCAGTTGTCTGGTCTTTTGGGCAAAGCCGCTTTCAAAGCCTGAAGACAGTCATCCAAAGAGATGCAGGTATAGATTTTGGAAAAGCAAAGCCCACAAAAGCCAGGGGGTAGGCACAGAGAAATATTAATGGAATCTCAGTGGACTCGGATGGAGCACCCAGCTTTTGGCTGTAACTTTCAAAGTGCTAACTTTTACAAGGTTACATTGATCCAAACAAAGTTGAGGCCGTTATCTAAATAATTAATTAAATTGTGTTGAATTTTACTACAGCTATAGTTAAAAGAAAAAAAATCCTAATATAAACATGGGAAGTTCAGAATTACAGTGTTATTAAAGATGCTATTTGTTCCAATGTTTCATGCTCAACTTTACATTTTTATATGACAAAATAGTTTTCCAAAGAGAATATTTAATCGCATATGCAAATGAGTTCTAAGTGGTAACCACAGGGCTCTCAGGCAAGGGATCTTTTAAATCTTTAGTTTCTCTCAGTCAGACATATTAATCCATTTGAATTTCCCAAACCAGGGATGTTGGAAGGGTAGTGAAGTTGAGTGTAGTTCGTAATCATATTTCGCTGCTAACATCTGGCTGCAAGAATCTCCTAAGACTGATTCTGCAGTAGAACAATAGCTAGAGGGGAAGGAGAGATTGTGATTATCAAATATCATCATTATCCGCCGGCATCCCCTCGTATTTCTCTTAGTTGACGCTTTGTGGCTTTTGTGTATGTCTTAATTATTTGATTTTAATTGGCAGTGTTATTGATTGTAAATCATTTTGACAGAAACTACCTTTTATCTTAAAGTTTAAATGTACCTAGAGGCTACTAAGAGATGCCTATGTTCAATGAAAGCATTAAAGTAATAGTGTGAGTAGTTGAAATGTGCCCCGTTTGGTACACATTCGTTTCCCTCATGGTACAACTCAGTCAAAAGAAATAAATGAGTGTAGCTGAAAACTGATGAAGTATTCAATAGCTTCAGATTCAACAAATGAGTATTGAGCATCCTCTATGTGAAATATAGAGTGAGAGTTGTAGTAGGGAATACAGAATTAAAATAATAACCAATTTCTGCTAGATGGGACTTCATCTGGCAGAAATAGTGGAGAAATGGACACACATACACACTAACTCCAATTCAAGCCAAAAAATGATTATTCCTAAATCAAATATATGAACACATGACTGAGGGAACACCAGAATGGGGGAGATTTTTTACAAAGTTGGAGGTGAAGGAAGGATAGGGCAAATGGACATCAAGCAAGAATTCACAGAGATAGAGCCTTGAAGAAGGGTGTATGTAGGAGGAGAGGAAAAACCACTAAAGAAAGACCACAAAAATGAAATCTGCAGGTTAAGAAAGACCAATGGGCAATTGTGCTTGGAAGAATTATAAGCAGAATTTAGGAATATGGTTCTGGTTGTGCAGTAGAGACTGAATTGGATAGTCACCAGGGTTTAGGAATTATAGGGGGGAAGACCATTTTGGAGTTTATATGGTATTTTGGATCTAGAATCAATAGGGCTTAACATTGATGTAATTTAAGGATCTGAGAGAATGAGTCAAACATAACTGAAAAATCTGGAGAATGGTAGTGTCATTAGATAGGATTGGGAATATGGTTGAGGAGCAAGTGATGAGTTGTATTTAGTATATGTTGGATTTGATGTGTTGGTGAGATGTCCAAATACAGATTTCCAACAATCCTGGAAAATGTATATTTAGAACTGAAGAAGGACATCAATGTATGAATTTGATATGTGCCACTGAAGTAGTAATATAAGCCAGATGCCATAATTAAAGGTAGCAAATGTGGAGTCATCCATATGGCATTGAAGCCATTTGGGAGATGAAATGGCAAAAGGATATTGTACACAGTTCAAAGGAAAAAGGATCTAGAACCAAATATTGAGAAGAGTTTACACTTAAAATATGGGCAGATGAAGAGAAGCTCCCAAAGAAGTGTTCAAGAAAATATCAGGAAACCGTAAAGAGTATGTGGTACCAGAGATAGTAAAAAGGGAAATGGTTTTCAAGAAGTAGGTGACAACAATGGCCAAAGGAAGTGATTAATAGAAATTGAATTAGGGGCTGAGTAAAGGCCATTTGGGTTTTATGATTATATTTATTAGATCTGATTAGAGTGGAGTAGTAGATCATACCTGTAAATTCACCCATCCATCCATCCATCCATCCATTCACTCATTCATCCAGTAGTCATTCAGTCATTCTTTGATGCTTACACCTGGACCTCACATTGTATTAAAGTGACATTAGTATCTGCTTCAGCAGCATCTATACTAAAACTGGAATGATAAAGTGAGATTAGAAGTAGATAAACTGACAGAAATAAGCAAAAACTTCTCTTACCTGAGAAGAAGGGAAGGGGGCCCGAAGAATTGGCATAGGGACACCGTTGAGGGTGTTTCTTGTGGGCAGGTCAAAAAATCCTGAGATTTCAGTTCTGTAGACAGGGGGAAATGGAGGAAAAGCAGAGGAAGCAGGACAGGGCCTGGGGCACTTCACAAATGGCTAAGAGGAGTGTGAGTGCTGGGAGACAGGATAATCTGCTCAATAGAAATAGAGGCAGCGGTACAATGTGGTCCCTGGACAAAAGTTCATAGAAAGATCAGATACCAATCAAGAGGACTGTGATTCAGGACAGTGTCTTCGTTCCAGAGAGATCCTAGACCGCTTTTCTGGGTTTGCGTTGCGTTCTAATAAAATACACCAAATTTGGTGGCTTAAATGGTAATGATTTGATCTCAGGATTTTGTGGATCCAAAATTTGGGAGCATTCAACTTATTGATTCTTCTCCTCTATGTCGTTATCAACTGACCTCAGTTGGTTGTATCCTGTAGTGGATGGGCTGGTCTGGAGGGTTCAAGACAGCTTAACACCCATGTGGCATGCCTTTGTGAGGAGAGCTAAAAGGCTGAGCCTAGCAGGGACTGTCCACCAGAACACCATCCCCTGGCTTTTCCAACACCAGAATTTCAGTGTAATCACCTGTCATACACGGCAGCTTAGGGCTCCCAGAGAAAGTATTTCAAGAAACCCAGGAAGAAACTAAAGGCTACTATTCATGACCTAACCTTGGAAGATTCATAATATCACATTTATTGTGTTCTACTATAGTCAGGGAAGTCCCAAAGACCAGGCAACCCTGCAAGAGAAGGAGACTTAAATGCTGCCTCTTGATGAATGAAGTAAGGGAGAATTTTGTGGCCATCTACAGTCTGTCACAGCTGCTGTGAATAACTTCCTCGTCCTATTGTGTTTCCCTCTGTATTAAAAACGTCAGTATCTTCCAGAAGAAGAAAGTCTTAGTGGCTCCAGCTGTGAGGGGCAGCAGAAGGAAGGGCCTGACACAAGCCAGGAGAGAAGGAGAAGTTGCAACTGCAGGAGGGAAAGAGAGAAAGCCCAGCAGGATACCACTGATGACACCGAGTTCAAAGCTCATGCTGCCCATTTATTCCTCTACAGCGTCTAACTCCATACTTGGTATCAAGCAAAAACATCAGGAAACAATTCACTTGGAGTATCAGAGCTTAGCTCCTTGGCAAAAAAAAGGACTCTTGTCATGTTCTACCCTCAGCAATGGGTGAAGGATAGTTTAAGAAAAAGACACAGGAAAAGCTTATCTGCTTTGTTTTGGGAAACCGTGTATCAAGATAGTTTCTATTAAGCTTTCCTTGTTATTAATTTGAAAAATGGCTCAGAAAGATGCTATAAGTGAAGGATAGACTGAGGCCTTGCAATTTGAAGTGTGGGCTACATACAACTCAGCAGCGGAGGCATAACTGAGATTTTGTTAGGAATGGAGATTTTCCAGGCCCCACCCTAGACCTAGAATCAATCAACTGTGCACTTTAACCACATTCTCAGATGTTTCCTGTGCAAACCAATGTGGAGACACTTGGATCCAAGGGATATTTGATTATTTAGATCACAACAGTGGCCTTAGGCTATGTTCTTTTGGATTTATTTGCCTTATAGCACTTGAAATATTTTCTTTTTATTTACTGCTATAGATGATATCATTTATTATATTAATTAATTCTACCTTAGCAAGGACTTTAATGATATTTTTATTTCATAAGTAGCACCAGTAAAAAAAAATGGTTTGATAATTTGTCTTACTGATAAATAATTGTGCATTCTACCAGTAATATTTCCCAAGTCATGTTTATAGGTTTAGGTCTCTGAGATATTAATAGGTACTTTGTGAAGGGTTTCATGGTCACATCTTTGGGAAATACTATTTGTTGCTTTCACTATACTAGTTAATAGGGTATCTTTACACTAGGAATTATCAGAAAGACTAGAATTTGCAGAATGTTTGTCTGTCTTGGCTGCTGTAAGAGAATACCATAGACTAGGTGACTTATAAACAACCAAAATTTATGTCTCGTGGTTCTAGTGGCTGAGAAGCCTAAGATTAAGGTGCTGGCTAATTCTGTGTCTGCTGAGGGCTGGCATCCTGGTTCATAGATGTCTGTCTTGTTACTGTGACCTCAGAAGAGCAAGGGATTTTTGAAGTCCCCATTTATAAGGGTACCAAACCCACGCATGAGAGATCTATCTGTATGACCTAATCACCTCCAGGAGGCCTAATACCATCTAATACCTAATACCTAATACCACTGGGGATTAAGATTTCAGCATATGGTTTTGAAGGGGCTGGGGGTGGGGTGGGAGGTTGGGGGAACCAGGTAGTGGATATTAGAGAGGGCACAGATTGCATGGAGCACTGGGTGTGGTGCAAAAACAATGAATACTGTTACGCTGAAAAGAAATTAAAAAAAAAAAAAGATTTCAGCATTTGAATCTTGGGGTGGGGGGGCAAATCCAAACATTCTATAAAACAGCTTTTGGGGATGAAGATTTTCCTCTACTCTTCAAGGTTTTTCTGGCTAGTCTAAGAATTAAATTGACATGAGACAGATGAACAGGAGAAAAATAAATTAAATTCATATGTATGGGAGCTCATAGAAATAGGAGGCTCGTAGAAGTGACCAAACCAGGTAGCTTTTATACCTTTTAGACAAAGAAACAATAATTTTGTGAGGAATTGACAAGGCATAGAAATTTGGTCTTGGGATAGTAAAGCAAATTGTTAAAAAGATTTGTTCAGACACCCTTCTAGCCCCTATATTCCCTGTCTCTGGTGGTAAGGATGTCTCCTTACCTCCTGGCACAGTAAGGACACCTTTCACTTGGAGACTTACTTCCTGCTTTCAGGGGTCAAAGGATGGTCAGAATGTCTTTTCTACATTTAAGTAACTGAAATTCAAAATAACCAGTGATGCCAAAGTGACTTATTTTGGGGTGGCCTTCCCTGAACCCCATCATACCACATTCCTAAACTATTTGAATAACTGAGCAATTAAAAGAAAAAAGAAGGATATCTCAGGAAATTTCTCCATGGAACACACCTTTAAAAAATGCTTTACAGGGGCGCTTTGGTGGCTCAGTGGGTTAATCCTCTGCCTTCAGCTCGGGTCATGATCTCAGGGTCCTGGAATCGAGCCCCACATCTGGCTCTCTGCTCAGCAGGGGGCCTGTTTACTCCTCTCTGCCTCCTCTCTGCCTGTGTCTCTGCTTACTTGTGATCTCTGTCTGTCAAATAAATAAATAACATCTTTAAATAAAATGCTTTACAGATTGAGAAAATGACATAAACCATTGTTTGCTTCGTTTTCTAGACAGCAGACAACATAACTTTGTCTGGAGCCTACTTCTACAGCTTTATTTAGCTAAGCTTTTGCCATACTGACTTAATATCCCTTTTTATTTTTTGATTTTGGGACCATCATGTGTTATATTTGGGTTTTATACATTTGTTTTTCAGTGTAAGAACCTCAAATCCATTGTGAAGTTTAATTTTATTTGAGCTTTAAGCTTTTTATTTCAAAAATTTTGAATATTAAATTTTATATTTAACTTTATATATTATATATATTTATTATATTTCATTATATTTATTTTATATTTATATTAAATATGTTAATATATAATATATATCATATGTATTACATATTAAAATTTATTCAAATTTTATTTGAGTTTTATGTGGATGGTTTACTCCACGTAAGAACATTGTGAGATACGTATTCTTTTTTTTTTTTTTTTTTAAGATTTTTATTATTTATTTGACAGACAGAGATCACAAGTAGGCAGAGAGGCAGACAGAGAGAGAGAGAGGAGGAAGCAGGCTCCCTGCTGAGCAGAGAGCCCGATGCGGGACTCGATCCCAGGACCCTGAGATCATGACCCGAGCTGAAGGCAGTGGCCTAACCCACTGAGCCACCCAGGCGCCCGAGATACGTATTCTTATCCCTATTTTTCACATGGGCAAACTGAAGAACAATAAAATCAGGTGACTTTTCTTTCTTTCTCTTTCTTTCTTTCTTTCTTTTTTAAGAGAGAGAGTGCGATCAGGGAGGGGCAGAGGGCATAGAGAGAACTTAAGCAGTCTCCATGCTCAGAGCAGAGCCCAACACAGGGCTAGAACTCACGACTCTGAGATCATGAAATGAAGAGTTCGATGCTTAACTGACTGAGCCACACAGGTGCCCCAGTTAGGTGACTATTCTAAGTTCACAGTACAAGTGTCACATACATCAAGCTCACATACTGACTGACCTCCCTTCTCAGATCTAGACTTAAGATTTGAATGTGGGCTGACTAGCTCAGTCCCACACTTAGCACTCTGTACAGTATCACTAAAAAGAGACTCTAGAACAGGACTAGTTTTTTTTTCTTTTTCTTAACTTCTTAAAGTTCTCCTTGTGCTTTCAAGTTCAGAGTACAGCTCCTGGCTGGTATGTGCATCTAGCAAATTTTAAAGCAATCGCTTTTAAGGCTTTTGAATCACAGTTCTCAGTTTACAAACTAATACACCATGTTAAATATTTCATATAGTATCCATAAATTATATATATTTATTTATTTATTTATTTATTTATTTTTAGGTATTGCATTTCAATCTTTTGACAAAATTTCTCAAGCAATATTGAACATTTGAAGAAAAATTCCATGGAAAAGAGCTATCTTATAAAACCCATATCAACATCCTGGATATAAAAGTCCATTAGTTCTTCATCACTGAGGAACTCGAAAATGCCCCCAAATAGGTAGAATCCAAGGTGATATCTTCTGCCTGAGGGGATTTCTAGAACCTGCTTGTGCCATGAAACCCTTAAGCAATCTGGTGAATCCTGTGGACCCCTTCTTAGAATATTGTTTTAAAATACATAATATGAAGGGGCACCTGGGTGGCTCAGTGGGTTAAAGCCTCTGCCTTCGGCTCAGGTCATGATCTCAGGGTCCTGGGATTAAGCCCTCTATCGGGCTCTCTGCTCAGCAGAAGCCTGCTTCCCCCTCTCTTGCCTGCCTCTCTGCCTACTTGTGATCTCTCTCTGTCAAATAAATAAATAAAATCTTTAAAAAATAAAATAAATACATAATATGAAGTACATAAAGTTACAAAGAAAGCCAATTGTATCAAAATACAGTTATCAAAATATTAAATAAATTTGCTTATTTGCATATAGGCACAATTCTTTTTAATGCATTAATTAACAAAATACAGAAGAGGGTTTAATAGTCACTGTCCTTTCCAAATAGTGATGAGTGTAAGCAATATATGGAGACACTTGCAACAGGTGTCATGGTCATGGTATATAAAAAACCTGTGATAAAAATGCAGAAGTGATAAAAATCTCAAGTAATGTTAATAATGTTTAATAATAATGTTTAATTTCCTAAAATCATACAGAAAGAAAATGATAAATCTGTTAGATATTAAAATTAGATATTTAAAAAATTAAACACGTATTTTTTTCCTATCCAAGTTTCAGGACTCCCTGAATTCATGAACCTGTTTCCCTTGCTTCTATGGACCTCAGGTTGAGAACCTCTCAAAGTTTAGTGCTAGGATGAGTGCCTTCCCTTTTATCTGATAACAAGTTTATAACATACTATGATTCCATTTCTATCTCCAGTTTTGGGAGGCCCAAGGATAAGTGTTTGCTAATTTGTAGTAGTTATTCTTAGTGTACACAGTTTCACTATTTTTGCGTCTTTCCCCTGGCTGCCTTTATTTTTTTTTTTTAAGATTTTATTTATTTATTTGAAAGAGAGAGAAAATGTGCACATAGGGGAGGAGGAGAAAGAGAGGGAAAGAGAGGCTCAAGTGGACTCTATGGTCAGCAGAGAGCTGACTCAGGGCTCCATCTAATGCCCCAGAGATCATGACCTGGTCAAGAGTCAGATGCTTAAGCCGACTGAGCCTCCCACGTGTCCGTTAGCCTTCCTTAGATACTAAACTCAGAAAAGAGAATGCCAGTGCTGAGAATATCCTTAGAGAAAAGCCAGTTTAATCCACTCTGTTTTCATATAAGGAACAAATGTTCAGATAGGTGCCTTGATGAACTCAAGGTTACACGAGAACCCAGCATAGAGTTTCTCAAAATGTAACCCATTTTATATTTGCATCAGAATCGCCTGGCAATCTGTTTTTTTTTTTTTTTTTTGGTCAAACTGCATTTTTTAGAGCCTTGTCCAGGTAGTTCTGATACATACTGAAGTCTGAGAAACAAAGGTCTGAACCCAGAATGCCTAGTTTCAGAAGTTGGTTTTCTCCTACTAAAGCATACTGCTTGCTAGATATCTAGAAATGAGGAGGCAAGAAAATGAATCAAAACCACAGAGGCCTGTAGTCAGTAACCTTAAGAATCCACATTTAGTGATCAGTTTTTCAGAAGAGGAAGGGTACTCATTCACATACAATTAGAAGGAAGCAAGACAGAACATAATGGAATGTCATGTGTCCTGAAGACACAGAGGGCAGGGTTATAGAACCACTTCAGCAATTATACGAGACTTGAAAAAGAAACTAAGCGAATGGGAGCTTGAATTAAATCAAGACGGATATTGATAAGACAAGTATGATGAACAATTAAGGAAAAGAGGGAGATGCAGCTGATGGTGAAGTCATAGCCGCCAGGAAGAATCGTTAAGAGTTTACAGGAATGGAATGAGGCCCTGGATTCTCCCCATTGCCTCTCCTTCATGTCTTTTCACAATAACCAGACAGACTGTTTTAAAATTCAAATGAGATCTTATCCTTCCTCTACTTAAAACTTGTCAAAACCTTTCTGTTGCTTTTGGAATAACATCTCTTCTATGACTTATTCCTTATCCCTTTTTGGCCACTAGCTTAGTTTAGTTCTCTTCTCCATGTTTCCCCTTCTGCATGCTGTTCGCTTTATCTGTAGGTCTATCCCTATCCCTGCCTCTTCTTCAAGAGCCTGACTCTCACTCATCTTTCAGATCTTATCTCAAAGGTTGCCTCCTCAGAAGGCTGTGCTTACCTATGTAGCTTGGTCCTGTAATTCTCCTTTATGTAACTCTATTTTTGCCTTAGCATTGAAAATCTTATAATCCTTATTTACTTACTTAGGTACTTAACTTACTTATTTGTTTCTTGTTCATTTGCCCAAGAAGACAGTAAGGTTCAGAAATATAGAAACTAAATCATTATTCATTCAGACCTCATGTGATGCTTCTTTTATTGTATGTAATAAATATTTGTTCGGGGGACACCTGGGTGGCTCAGTTGGTTAAGCAGCTGCCTTCGGCTCAGGTCATGATCCCGGCATCCTGGGATC
Source organism: Mustela lutreola (assembly GCF_030435805.1). NCBI lineage: Eukaryota > Metazoa > Chordata > Mammalia > Carnivora > Mustelidae > Mustela > Mustela lutreola. The sequence continues at coordinate 28,456,906 of NC_081308.1, read as the reverse complement.
GAGTCCCACATCGGGCTCCTTGCTCAGCGGGGAGCCTGCTTCTCCCTCTGCCTCTGCCTGCCATTCTGTCTGCCTGTGCTTGCTCTCCCTCTCTCTCTCTCTCTGATAAATAAATAAAATCTTTAAAAAACATATTTGTTCGGTTTCAAAATGGGATAAGAGAGTTCAAGAATAGTAATCTGTGGTTACAGGGAGTAATCCACTGTGATCCACGAGGCCGACTAATTCAAGGTAGATGAGGAGGCATGAAGTAGGTATGCGTATGGTTATAAAGTGATGTTTAAAACCATTGGAACATATCAAAGAACTTTGTGTTAAAGGCATTAATATGTTGGTAATGTTGGCATGTTAACCTATAAGTTTCAAGGGGCTTATGTCACACCCAATTATTAGGGGTGACAGGTCCATAGTCATCTTCACTTGGAGTCTTCTGCTGATAAAATGTGTATCAGATACTCATTGTGTCTGTTCTTAACTGTTGGCCTCTACTTAAATTACACCCAAAATTATTGGAATCTGTTAAACCCTTGGATATCATGTCCATTTCTCTTCCTTTTTCATATCAATTTAAGGATGCCTCAAGTGTTCAGGAGCGTCCCTTCAGTTTCACTTGCTTTGGCTCTTAACCATCGGTCATTCTACTACACTGGTGCTATTGAGATGGAGGTACTCCTTGAGGGTCCTTAACCTCCCAGGCCGTATCATAGCAAATCAGGCACAGGTCTTCTCAGCTCTGGGATTCTTCCCAACATATCTAGGTTTTCTGGTACTTGATCTTAGAGTTACAGTGGGATAATACAGTCTTTCCTCAAACTCACAGTAATGGCTATTTGTCATACTCACCATAGGCCATTTCAGAGCTATCCTTTTTCCAGCTGTTAAACTTTATCTCCTTTGGGAAACTGTTTCTATATCACCATGCAGTTTTCCGAACTCTTTTTCTTGGGAGGGGCTCAGGGCAGGAGAGAGAGAAACTTAAGCAAACTCCATGCCTAGTGAAGAGCCTGACGTGGGGCTCCATCTCACATGGCCTGAGATCATGACCTGAGCTGAAATCAGGAGTCAAACGCTTAACTAATTGAGCCACAAACTCATCCCAGTCAACTCTCCTATTTATAGTATAGGTAGCATATTATTGATACTCAATATGCTGAAGATTTTACAATGTACACCTCTGATCTGTTCCATAGATTTCAGATGATTTCTTAGAAACACAGTATTTAAGCCTTACTATCTTTTTCTTTGCATCTTTATGGTAACAAACTTATGCTTGAGGAAGTGCTCATATGTAGTTTCCAAGAACAGGGGGAAGCACCAGCTATTATGCAAAAATACTTACCTGCCGCATGATCTTAAATATGAAGGAAGTCTTAGTCTGTTCAGGCTGCTATAACAAAATACCAGAGGCTTGGTGGCATATAAATAACATTTATTTCTCACAATTTGGGAGACTGGATGTCCAAGATCCAGTTGTTAGCATGGTCAGATTCTGGTGAAGTTTTTCTTTTGGGTCACAGACTACCACCTTCGTGCTGTATTCTCACAGGTTGGAAAAGGCTAGGGAGCTATCTAGGGTCTCTTTTATAAGGACACTAATCCCATTCATGAGGGCTCTACCCTCATGATGTAAGCACCTCCCAAAGACCCCACCTCCTAATCCCATCACATTGGACATTGAGATTCCAGTAGACGAATTTTAGGAGCACCCGTCAAACCATATCAAGAGAAAAAGGGAGGCAAATCTTTAACCTGTTATGATTGCAGGCAAATTAAAATGAAGATTAAATTCTAAGTAAGAACAGTTTGTGATGAAATTACTCAGTCTGAGAGCATAAAGGCAACTATTAAAAAATATTTTAGGGTTTTATTTATTTATTTTTAAAGATTTTTTAAAAATGTATTAGAGAGAGAGAGCACAAGCTGAGTGGGGGAGAGGAGCAGAGAGGGAGAAGCAGACTCCCCGCTGAACAGGGAGCCCTACATGGGACTCCATTCAGGACTCTGGGATCATGACCTGAGCTAAAGGCAGATGCTTAACCCACTGAGCCACCCAAGCAACCTACTTTAGGGTTTTAGAATATACTAAGACAAGAGTTAGGAACTGTAACTAATGGTCAGGCTGAGAGGAGAAAATGATCAAGATAAAAAGGAATAAAATTATGAAAAAAGATTATAGGGGAGGGTAGTTCTATCCAGGGCTGTGACTGAAGCTTAACAGCAAGGAAGCAAGGAAGGATATTTTAGTAAATATAGGATATGTTATGAAGAATCTTTAAAACACCAAATAAGCAATCAGGCAAACAAGCAAAAAACAAAACAAAACAAACAAACAACAACAACAAAAAAAAACAAAACCATTGGGGATGGACTTCATTATTGATGATATTTTGGTTCTAACTGACAGTTTTTCAATGTGGTACCATGTACTGTTAGGAGAGTTTCAACTGAGATATGCATGTGCTATTGACTGGCTATGCCATTTATTAGTGCCTTTAGGTTTTGTAAAAGTGTTGGTGTTGTGTTTCTGCATCACTTTGTTTGGTTTTCATTTTGATTATTATTGGCATGTATTGCCTGTTATATACCAGTTAAACACGTATTTATCCTTGAAACTGGCAGGATTGTTATTCTTCTTCACCAATTCATGATGGATCATGAACAAAAATAGAAGAAGATTTAGCACTTTACCTTCACTGTTTTTGCTCTATTGAGTCCAGTAGGTTTCTAAAGATTAATTTGTGGTCAAATTGGTTTTAGGCACTAAAAAATACATAAACATTAGATCATACATAGTTTTAAGTGTCTCTAAGGCGTTGTTAAGATTGGGTTATGAGAAGGTTGTTGGTAGTAACTGAAGTGTTAATTATACAGGATGATGCTTGTTTTGTGAGCTAAAGGAGATACAAATATTTAGTATTCTGTATTATTTTTTCCACCCATGTACTAATGAATCAATTCCTGTTGGTCTGTTTCCTCATGGATTGCACACCCAATTCTATTAGGGATAAAATAAGAAATGGATAGGTTGATAAACAAATATTAAGGAATAGGCTTTTAATAAATTTGCTTCTAAATCCTTTTCCCCAAAACAATCATATCACACTGAGTCTATTCCATTAAGTGAGAAAGTCAGGATAATTCCCACTGCTACATGATGGTAAATACCCAGAGGGTTAACTTTTTAACCCTCTGTTTTGCAAACCCTTAAATTGGCTATATTTGAAAAACCATTTTTTCTACCCTCTTTTGATTTAGACAGAAGTACATTTTAGCTCCTATCCCAGTCAGTACAGGCTAAGATAAATAAGACTGTGGACCCTTAGTGGGACCATAGTTGGGAGGACGCCAACACAAGAAAGTCCATTTTTAATATAATAAGCATGGGGTCTTCACCATGATGCCCCCTTTTTAATTTTCAAAATAAAATTTTAAAGGTTTTTTAAAATTATGCAGAGAAATGTTTATCATGGGAAGTTCAATAAAACCAATAAACAAAAATTATAGAGTAGGGTACAGATGAAGCTGGCTATAGACTACAGAGTCAGATTGGATTTGAACCTGAGTTTAAACACCTTAATGAATTAATTTGAGACTTTTTGAATCTTTTTTTAAAAAATATATTTGTATTTAATTTATTTGAGATAGAGCAAGTGTGAGCATGAGCAGGAAGAAAGGACAGGTGGGAGAAGGAGGAGGAAAAGCAGATTGCTTACTGAGCAAGCAGCCCATCAATGTGGGCTTGATCCCAGGACCCTGAGATCAAGACCAGAGATGAAGGCAGATGCTAACCTGAATGAGGCACCCATATGCCTCCAGATTTTTTATTCTTAATTTCCTGATCTCTAAATAGAGGAAAACAATATCTTCCTCACTAATTGCTTCTAATATCCAACAGAATAAGCTTGACATTGTTCATAATTTTTTTAGACTATCTCAGTTTAATTAAGAAATACTGCAAAATGGCACTTGAGTTGATAAAGGAGGAGAACAGGGTGTTAAGAAGGAGATAAAAATAGGAAAAGAAAGACTAGAAATATAGGATAATTCAAGTTTGGAAAAAATGTGTTACATATAAACAGAAAAAAAATCTGTGCAAAAATATATTAACATGTTCACACTGGTTGAGTGGTGAGATTGTACCTTTTTGTTTCTTTGTGTTATTTTCCTGTATTTCATTTTTCTCTACAAAATACATTTACTGGTTTTAAAATCAGAAGAAACCATTTTTTAAACCAAGCAATGAAAATGAATATATTTTCCATTTTAACTTTAATTTCACATTGCTGTTTAAACCTCCATCTCAGATCTCACAGTCTGAGTTCAATAAAAGATTGCTAATGCATTCCCAGTAATATTAAAATATGAAAGGCCAAGAGGTAGGTCATTCCACCAAATAAATAAGCACTGGCCTTTTAAAAGAATTGTTAAATATTCGGTGTTCTTAAAAAATATATATCTGGTGATTATTATATTTTTAAACCAAAAGAATTTCAATTTCCCTTTTGCTCAGTAATATTTTGGGAAAGTTGCTGTTTTCATGAAATAAAACATTTTGCACATTGTTTTAATAGGTGTTGATAGATAGGAATTACTGAATTAGGCATCTTTTATAGTTAAATTATGTAAAAGTGGAAAAGTCCTGGTAAAAACTTTGATTCAAATGAAGTGATTCTTCCTGTTTTTGAAATTAACAGGTGCCTGTTAAGATTTTCTAATTAATTTACAAGATAATATGAAATTTTTCACATGAGCTCTGTGAGGAAAAATGTCAAGCCTAACTACTTCCTTTTGGCTGTTTTTCAGCTTAATTTACTTAAAAATGTATTATTCTAGAAACACTAACGAAAGGTGACAGTTTAATTCACAGAGAATTCTTTTTGATTCACTATTTTTGCTTTGAAAATGTCTGAATGATGAACCACTGGAAATTAGAGCTTATAATGAAGGAAATTAGATAAACAGGAATTTTTATCTAAAGTGACAACAGAGTAAAAAAGCTAGCAACCAGAAGAACAAGAAGTCCACCTTTTTTTAAAACTTCTCATAAGATCCAAGTGAACTTCAAATTAACAGAAGAACTATAGTCTTTGTCGTATCTGCAATATGTAACTGGCACAGAAGAGTTCATTTTATTAAAGGTAACTTTAGAAATCTTTTAAGGTTGATACTACTGCATTTTTTTTTCCATAAAGTTATAATAAAAAACCATAGGGCTTTTAAAATTTTATTTTCATGTTGAAATTGGAGGAGCTGTGTTGAGTACATTGACTATATTCTTTTCCAGGTAAGTCATTGAGTCTGATATCTAGAGATAGTTATTTTGCCTGTATTCAGTTTCATTTTTTAAAAGATTTTATTTATTTATTTGACAGAGAGATCACCAGTAGGCAGAGAGGCAGGCACAAAGGGGGTGGGGGAGAGGGAAGCAGGCTCCCTGCTGAACAGAGAGCCTGAAGGGGGGTTCAATCCCAGCACCCTGAGATCATGACCTGAGCCAAAGGCAGAGGCTTAACCCACTGAGCCACCCAGGTGCCCGAGCAGTAACATAATATTTCCTCTCTTTAAGTTATTTTTCACAAAATTTATAAAGCCTCACTTAGAAATAATTCATAAATAATTTGTCCATATTTATAATACCGTTTAATTTTCCAGACACCTTTCAACTTTGTAGAAACAAATGTTTATACATGGACATGTATCAGTTAGCTAACACTGTGTAACAAGCTACTTTGAAACTCAGTATGTTAAAATATCAGTAATACAATGTTCTTTCAAATCTTTGGGTCATTCAGGGAGTTCTTCATCTCTCTGTTGGGATTATTCACATGTCTCTAGTTAGCTGTCAGTTGACTGGGTATCTTTGCTGATCTTGGCTGAGATCTCCCACATTGTCTGGCTGTCAGCCGATCTCTGACCTCATTTGGGATTACCTGGCAACTTGGTTCTGCATCACATGTCTCATCTCCCAGCTCTCTAGCTTAGACATGTTCTTATGGTGATGGTAGAGGCATAAACAAGGGAACAAAAATGTTCAAACCTTTTCCGGGCCTACATTTGGAAGTGGAAGGTCATCATTTCCACTGTATCCAATTGGTCAAAGTAAGGCAATGACCAACCCTGATTCCAGAAGCAGGGGAGTAGACACCACTTCTTCAGAAGAAGAGCAACAGAATCCTATTGCAAAGGGCATGGATTCAGGAAAGGATGGCATAGTTGGCTCTGTTTTGCAGTTCACCTACCATAGATAGTGACCTCAACTTCCATCAAAACAGGTTCAGAAGGGAAGGTAGGTACTTGCTTAGGATTTTAAGGATCTTGTATTTATAATCTAGAGCAGTTGCTCTTGAACAATACAACTCCCCTGCCAAGAAATATTTCCGCATCAGAGTAGTTGTCTCAAATTTTTACAACTCTAAAATTAGCCTCTGAACAATGCCAGTATTGGTCTTCCCTAAAAGATATTAACTGCCTTAAAACATCAGTGTAAATATTAGTGTGAGAGATACAGTCAAAACTTCAAAATTAGATACCATGCTCTAAAGAATGAACACAAAAGGCCACTGGACATTTACCCAAGCTCCTTTGGGTGGCAAACCTAGTCCTCTCTGCTGTGGGCTCTCACATATCTTCTATCTCATCATCTCCCATCCCTCTGTGTGCCCTGTGCCCTAAGAACTGATTTATCCCAATTTCTTAAATAATTGATGCAATTTAATTTATTTGATCCTTAGCATCCAAAGTGTCCCTCTGCTTGGCATGCTCTTCCTCTTTCCACATCTACCTGTTGATTTCTTATTTAACTTTGTAAATTCAGTTCAAGGGCTTCTGTTGCTATCAGTCTCTCAGGTGACAATGACGTCTCTCTTATTTGTGCTGACACCATATTTGCAATACGACTATTGGCAGGGTTATAGCATGATGCTATAATTATATGTGATTAGGTGTAAACCTCCTTCCTGACCGTGGCTAAACCTGTGAAAACAATGGCAGTAGCTTTTTTATGTTTTATCTTCCCAATTATTAAGCACCTGGAACAATATAATGGATTTAAATAACACCTATCGAATTTAGTTGAATACTTTAAACACCCTCCTCCTTTGATACAGGAGGAAAATAAGCAAATTACCAAAGACTTTATTCCAGTTCACACAGTTGGAAAAAGAACGGCAATTAAATAAAGGCCTATTTGGCCCCAGGTGCTATATTCTTTAATATGCAACTGCATGAATCTCACACGGAATACTTTCAGTAAGTGACTAGCTTGTTTGAATGGCTTACTTAAGAAAACTGCATGACAAGTAAAACTTTCTCTATGAGCTCAGTTAGTCCTCATCAACCTTAAGGCTTGCCTTAAATATATCTATATTTTGATTTGTAGCCTTCTAGGTTTTTGGGGTGAGATATTGGTTTTTTATTTTAATTAAATTAACATTAAAAAGCCATCTTTTCTACATATGTCAGAGTAAATTCTTCATTCTAAAAACTTGTTCTGGGGCACCTGGGTGGCTCAGTCTACTGAGCATAAAACCATTGGTATCACTCAGATCATGATCTCAGGGTCATGGGATCCAGCTCTCTGCTAGGCTCTGCACTCAGCTTGGGCTCTCTCTCTCTTTCTGTCTCCGTCTTTCCCTCTCCCTCTGCCCACCCCCTATCCCCTGCTCTCTTTCTTGGTCTCTAAAAATAATATAAATAAATTAAAAAAAAATAAAAACTTGTTTAGGGCTCTGGTGCAGTATTTACCAGATTTATTGATGAAACCCATGCCTGGCATATTGGACTCCTGAAGGATTTAACAGAACTCCCTCCAAAAAGAGTGATATAACAATAAAATCTTAGGACATTGAAGAATTTTCCTAATGTACATATGTAGAATTATCACTGTGTTATTATCCTTCAATTACTAATTCAACCTAAAATTAGAAGCAATTTTGTTTGTAGGTTATATAACTGCATCTGACCTTCAGAAACCTGAGGGGAAAGAAAAAGAATAAATTAGTTAAATTATCCTTACTTTATTGAAAGAGATTATGAAAATGAGCAAGTAAAATTTATCTAACAGTGACCCTGAATGGCATGATGGTCAAAGCAGCCCAGCTCAAACAGCGGTTATGCAGAAAATGGTTAGAAAAACTGGAGATAGACTGCTTAAGTTTGGGTTTGTAGCTCCCACTTTTTCACTTTGTGGCTTTATTTTTTTTTTTTTTCACTTTGTGGCTTTAGTCAAGTTATTTGCATTCCCTGTGCCTCAGCTTTGTCATCTATAAGATGGGAATGATTTTTTAATTGATTGTTATGGCAATGTAAATAATCCATGTACAGTGCATGGAATTATGATTGAGGTAAATCAAGTACTTAATGTTTATTGCTCATGTCTTTCTAATACACAAGAGGTTGAATCATATAAAATTGACAATTTCAACCATACGTGAATGCAGAATTAAAAGTTCACATGATTCAAACTATTAGAAGGAAATAGAAGTATAATGGGGACAGAAACTCATACTTAAATATTCTTCCCTATGTGACTTTTGTCCTTCCTGTGGATCTTCGTTTCCCTTGATTTGGCACTGCCTATAGGCAGACCCTCTTCATAGCCATAAAAGAAGAGAGAATAAATTGTCCCAGGCTGACTTCCTAGTAGGTAGGGGAAGGAAATGATTAGGAAGAAGCTGTATCTTGTCATGAAATTGTCCACACAATTGCATTGTAGTGTAATTCAGAAATTATAAAAATGTTGATTTTATAAATGAGTTTTATACTTCTTAAAGGCATCTTCAGATGCCCTTTGGCAGGTCTCTTCCCACTGGATCCAAACAAGCCTGAATAGTCCTTTCTTCCTCCATATTTTGCCTAGAGCTAACTGCCGATAGTTGATATTTCTCTAGTGGGCATGTCCATTATCACAGCATTTTTTTTTTCTTTTTTGAAGGTTTAGGGTGTTAATTAGATGCTTTGAAATGAAGTACTTCCTCTTGGAAACCTTATACTGTGCTTTCTCTGTCACAAAAACTATTGTTGGGATAGAATATAACCAACCTCTGGGGCGCCTGGGTGACTCAGTTGGTTAAGTGACTGTCTTCAGCTCAGGGCATTGTCCCAGAGTCCTGGATCAAACCCCACATCAGGCTCCCTGCTCAGTGGGGATTCTGTTTCTCCCTCTGACCCTTACCACACTCATGCTCTCTCTCTCTCACTCTCTTTCTTAAACATATGGGACATATTTAAAGGTGATATAAGAATGAAATCTTGACATTTGTGACAACATGGATGAATCTAGAGGGTGTTATGCTAAATGAAATAAGTCAGACAGAGAAAGGCAAATACCATATGATCTCCCTTACACATGGAATCTAAAAAACAAAACAAACAAAAACCCAAAGAGATTCTTAAATACAAAGGTCAAACTGATAGTTGCCAGAAGGGAGGTGGGTGGTGGGGAGGGGGTTGGATAAAATAGATGGGCAGGATTAAGAAGTACAAACTTCTAGTTATATAATTAATTAGTCACAGAGATGAAAACTACAGCGTAGGGAATATAGTCAATACTAGTGTAATAATGTTGTATGATGACAGATGGTGATTATACCTATTGTGAGTAGTATAGCAATGTACAGAATTTTGAAATCAGTATGTTATACACTTGAAACTAATATACCATTGTATGTTAATTATACTTCAATAATATATTTAAAAAAATAAAGGTGGTTTAAAATAATTAGCTATAATCATGGTTTGTAATGTTTCCATATATTTTAAAATAACTATGTGTGAATTAAATTTATGTCTAGAAATGTAAGATACAAGATTACTTACCATAATGATAAGTAATGATAATGAAACTGATTTTTGTTTCAGAATACCTTGTAATTGAATTAGTACGGACCTATCTAATTACAGACTGAGAAAACTCAGGCTTAGTTTAGGAATTCAGTTTTATTGCACAGCATGTTAAAGATAGACTTGATCAGACAACAAACTATGCGAACTTTCGGTTATGCACACTTTACGTTTGTGTTTCTAACAGACCATTTACAGCTAATGACTTGATTTCCATTAACTATTGTTGTGGCTCCTGTAGAAAGTTCTAATGTACAATCTGGTTGAAACTTCTCTCGTGTACTTAATAGTGTAATATACACATTGGGTCCTAGTGATTATCTTTTATAAAGACCTACTACCAAATAGCATTTTATATCTGGAGACACTGCAAATCTATTATATTATCAGACTTAGTTCTTAAGTACTTCTTATCCCCAAGTAATAACTTGGATTTTTCTTGATTATCTTTGTAGCCCAGATTTTAGTGCTTTTCCTGGTATATTTAAGTCTTTAAGACTATTTGATGCTAAGGAATAATGAATAATATATGTTAATTTTCATCTGTTAAAGCCCACAAAATATTCTAGTACATTGATACCCATATTATAGAAGATAAAATATCTCACTGATACATTTGGCCCTTTGATATGGCATTATCAATGACAGAAATAGGAGGAGTGGGGAGAAACCTTGGGTCTTCATTTATTTTCTGATATGGGCATCCCTGACATTGATCTATTGAGTCAAAGAAAGTTTGTTTCCCTGTCTTGGGTGTTGTAAGTCTTTGGTTTATCCCCCTGGGTCCATTCTTCACCTTTTTCTACCCTGGGAGGCTGACCTTTGTGAACCATATCAGCAGACTTTCCTGCCCTCTGACTTCCAGTTGGATTTGACTAATGAAAGCATTTACAGAAGGTCTCAGGGAAAGAAGAAAGAAAAATCAGGGAGTTTATTAATTGCAGGATGGTTGCATTCATTAGCCCACTATCAAAGCTCCCATCTGGTGACCCTCTTGGCTTTTTCTTTGTTCAGGGAACACTAATCACTCTTCCTCTCCAATCTTGAGTCTAGGAGTGATAATAGCTATCCTCTACTACCAGTTCTAGTGGTCTTTTTATACCCTCCCTTCATCTTTGCAAATTGTCCCTTATTAAAGTATTGTCAAGTTACAAAAATCCTGCTGGCACCCTTAAAAGAAAGTTCTGTTTTTCACCTCCAGGTGATGACATTTAAGAGGAAAGAGGAAGCAAGGAATGTTATTAAACTTGATTAAACATTTTCTATGCCAGGCAACATGTTGGACACCTTATAATCATGAACCCATTCAAACCCATACTAATACTTTGAAGTTTATCCTTTCTGTTTTACTTTGAGGCAAAATTTACAAGGAGAAGTATGGAAAATATGGATTATTTGGCTTAAGTATTTTGGGATAAATTCATGATAGCTAACATTGATTGAGTGTATCTTATAAACAAAGCACTATTCTAAGTGCATTTAAATCTTCACAGCAGCCACTTTGGAAAACAGTGTGGAGATTCCTTAAGAAATTAAAAATAGAGCTACCCTATGACCCCACAATTGTACTACTGGGTATTTACCCCAAAGATACAGACGTAGTGAAAAGAAGGGACATCTGTACCCCAATGTTCATAGCAGCAATGACCTCCGTCGCCAAACTGTGGAAAGAGCCAAGATGCCCTTCAGCGAATGAATGGATAAAGAAGATATAGTCTATATATACAATGGAGTATTATGCCTCCATCTGAAAAGATGAATACCCAAATTTGTATCAACATGGATGCGACTGGAGGAGATTATGCTGAGTGAAATAAGTCAAGCAGAGAGAGTCAATTATCATATGGTTTTGGTTATTTGTAGAGCATAAGGAATAACATGGAGGACATTGGGTGAAGGAGAGGAAAAGTGAGGTGGGGGAAATCAGAGGGGTAGATAAACCGTGAGAGACTGTGGACTTTGAGAAACAAACTGAGGGTTTTAGAAGGGAGCGGAGTGTGGGGGGAGGGAGAGTCTGGTGGTGGGTATTAAGGAGGGCACCTATTGCAAGGAGCACTGGGGTGTGGTGCATAAACAATGAATCTTGGACCATTGAAAAAATAAAATTAAAAAAATAAATTAAAAAATAAAAAAATTAAACAATCAATCAATCAATCTTCACAGCACTACCACAAGTTAAGTAATAGTCTTTCCTCATTTTGTAGATGAAAAGGTAAGGCAAAGAAAGGTCAAGTTACTTGCTCAATATCACACAACTAGAATGTGACAGAACTGGAATTTGAACCAAGACATTCAGGGTAGAGTGTAAACATTTTTATTCACTGCATTATACTCTTTTTCTTTTTAAGATTTTATTTATTTATTTGACAGGCAAAGATCACAAGTAGGCAGACAGGCAGGCAGAGAGAGAGAGAGGAGGAAGCAGACTCTCTGCTGAGCAGAGAGCCTGATGCGGGACTCGATTCCAGGACCCTGGGATCATGACCTGAGCCGAAGGCAGAGGCCTAACCCACTGAGCCACCCAGGCGCCCTTCACTGCATTATACTCTTTTGTGCTTTGTAAAACAAATTTGATCAGTGCAATTTTTTTTTCTCCTTTCCAAATTCCCTCTGCCTTAACCTGATGTCTTTCAATCAATTAAAATGAAAGACTAAACCAACATTATTTTTCTGTTTTTAAGGGACTACTTTCAAGGCAAAATTTATCTCTCATACTATAAGTCAATATAGTGATCATTATTGAAGGGACTAGTATACAGTAGGGGTGTGAGAAAGCTCCTTAGATGCTGGTCATATTTTATTTCTCCTTCTAGGTGGTGAGAATATTAATGTGTTCAGTTTGTAAAACCTAATTGGGCTAACTCTTAAGATATATGTACTTCCCTGTATGTATATTATACCTCAATAAAGTTCTCTTATAAAATACTTTTTATAATCCATACCTAATAAAACAGTCATCTGTGAAAACTGCCGATTTTTACTGTAATGGGTTGCAGTAATTTTATGGGAGCAGGTCAGCAGTAACCACTATTATGTATTGAATTATTTTTGGTGTTTCCTGTGCTTTCTGGTGTTTCTAGTATGTAAAGATTTGTAATCACAGAGAAGTGTCCTGACTTTCTGAGCAACAGAGTTGTCCAGAGACTGACCTTTGTGTAACCAGAAGGTCATGCTAAATAACTCCTGTGCTCTTTACCTCTTATTGGAATATTTTATTGATGTCTGTGTATTTTCAGGTTGAGAAATTGATACAACTCTGAGAGCCAGAAGTTATTTAAATATTTTCACAAATGCATTTCTGTCCCTTTTAATTTATTCTCACTTTGATTTTTTTCACTTTGTTTCCCTCACTTACCAATCAACCTATCTGATTTTTTTTTCTTTTGAACCTTTTCTGTGCCTCTGTATTTCTTTATATCATACGGGCAATGATCAGGAAGCATCATTATCTCATTTTACGGTCCTTTAATCTTGCTATTTAGGTAAGCAAGGAAGACGACAACATGTAAGTGAATGCAGTAAACTGCTGAGTAATATCAAAAGTTTACTTCTTAAGGAAAGTATTAGTCATGAAAGGGACTGAAGATGGAGAGCCACAGGGTCATGTGGCCCAAAAAGGGCTTAATATTTTGTGTGTTTCACAAAATAATTTTCATATACTTGAAAAGAAAACCATTAAAGATAGGGAATTTCAAAGAAATGTTACTGTTTTCATGACATAAATGTTACTTGCAACAAAAAAGCATGGTACATGTAGAAGATGAAAAAGGGCATAAACAAAAGAGGAGTTAATGGAAAGTAACCCAAAGAACAAGAAAAAAGAGAAAGAGCTTGAAGCCTTTGAGTGCCATCCATGTTTACCAGCATGTAAGTAACTGAATATGGAGAGACATCTTCTTCCTTTGACTTTTCACTCTTACAGGGGTACCAAAATAAGACAAAACAGAACATACTATATGTGAGCTCTGCACTTTCTAGTAGATTCAATAAGGTACCATAATTGTATCTATATCTAGAATTTGGCCAGAGAAAGAGAAGTCAAAGAGTAATAGAATACCTCCCCCAAATCCTATATTAATCGAGTGCCTACTATTTGCCACACCTACACTGTTTCATTTAAACCTCCAAGGAGTGCTCTGAACTGGTATTATTTCAATCCCCATTTTACTAGAGTACATTGTGCCTCAGAAAAGTTAAGTCACTTGCCTGAGTGCAGCTAATGAATAGAAGACTCCAGTTTAAAAGTCAGGGTGTGTGTGGGAATGAGCACTGGGCATTACATAAGACTGATGAACCACAGACCTGTACCACTGAAATAAATAATATATCATATGCTATTTGAATTTAAATTAAAAAAAGGAAAATGAAATAAAATAAAATTCAGCTCTTTCTGCCTCTCAAAGGTGTGCTACTTTTGCTATATCATAACTATAACGTTATGGCATGAGGATTTGAATCTAGGAGAGAAATGAAAACCATCCACGAGAAATGAGATGTTTTGCTTTCCCTGGGTCTTCATACCACTGGAAGAAAAAGACTGAGCGCCTAAAGATCCATGAAGTTATAGGCTAAACATTGTACATTCCACTGACTATCACTTTAATTGGACCTAGGAGGGGAAATTTCACTCATAAGTGCTTGAAAATACTTAAAAAAAAAAAAATTCAGGGTGCCTGGGTGGCTCACTTGGTTGGGTGACTGCCTTCAGCTCAGGTCATGATCCTGGACTTGTGGGATCAAGTCCCTTGTCAGGCTCCCTGCTTGGCAGGGAGTCTGCTTCTCCCTCTGACCCTCCCCGTTCTTGTGCTCTCTCTTTCTCATTTTCTCTTTCTCAAATAAATAAATAAAATCTTTAAAAAAATAAAACATTCATTAAGAGACGAAGGCAACGTTTCCATAAATTTGTAACATAAAACATATGCGTAAATGGAGGGTTGTAGGAGGGGAAGGAGGTAGGGAGGTAATAACTGGGTGATGGACATTAAGGAGGGCATGTGATGTGATGAACACTGAATGTTATATAAGACTGATGAATTGCTGAAATCCACCTCTGAAACCGATAATACACTATATATTAATATAAAAAAATAAAAAATAAAATGTATGGGTTCACAGACATTTGAATCTTCTGTCACTGCCTAATTTATACTGCCAGACCTGCAGTAAATTCATTCAATCTCATCTGTTAGAAGGATGCTTTGATGGAACGTTCTGAGAATCACTCTATTAAAGAATGCAAATATAACAAATAGAAATTGGATTTCAGTTGTGATACTTTAATATATTGTTGATTGTACAAGCTATGAATGTCATGTATGATAGCAGGAACTTTTTCGCCATTCCCTCATTGCTTTCTAAGTATCACAAATAGATGTGCCTGGAGGCCTCTGATTAGCCTACAGTTCTTTACTCCCTCTCCATTTTGTTTGATTCCAGGTTAAAAGAAAGAATTATAAAATACATTGGCCTGTTTGCCTTGTTGACAATTGTCTAGACTTCTTGCCCCAAAGCATAAGCTTTATAGTCCTTGTGTCTTGGATGCTAGATGATCCCTATGGGTTTGAGGTTCATGCTTTAACCTGTGCCTCAGTACTCTTTTCTTTCTCTATCTGTGCTCTTCTTGAATGAACATTTTGCCACCCACATCCTTCCAGGTTGGACAGATTTTGTTATGTATGTATGTATGTATGTATGTATGTAAGAATGTATCTATCTATTCATTCTAGATATAGATTTCTACCAAAAACAAGTATCTCTGTCAGATAACTCTACTTTATTTTCTTTAAAACTTGACACATTTCAGTGTGTAATATTGTTTTTGGTGATAAGTTTAGAAGCCACTCACTTCTCAAATGTATCTGTAAAATTTTGCTCCCGGATGAAACAAAACAAAACAAAAGAGAATAGCATTTTCAAGGCACTGTAGACCAAGGATTTGTAGACCTTAAAATTAAAACGTTAATATGAACCCTCGAAATGCCAAGTGATTCCGTGTTATATATAAGGTTCTTGACAGAATTATAATGCATGCATTTATCTTCTTATTGGTAGAAATCATTCCTTAAAGTTTCATTAAAAAATGGCATGTTGTTTGAGATTTGTTTGTACATTATGTGTAGTAAAGGTGTTTTTACATATTCATATTGTGTGTTGTCTTCTTTTTCCCCAGTAAGCAGAACAATTAGAGTAGAATTTCTGAGGAGTAACTTGTAGTTACCTTTGTCAAAGCATATATATGGCTCAATTTTCAAAGCTGAAAAATTGTGTTTTCATCAGGTGAAACACCTAGGCATTGACAGGACTTGGCATGGACATGGCTATGTGGCTGTAGGGAGAGCAGGGATCCTGTTTTTAATCTTGGAAGCTTCAGGGATGCCCTCTTCCTGGAAACCAAGGTTCTTCTTTATTTTTCTTGACCTGGCTGAAATGCAAAGTTTGCAGGTGATCGAGGAATGCATGAGACCAACCCAATGTTGGTTCACTTAGCATCTGAAAACTAATGTCAGTCCCATCCTCTGATATTTTGGGGACAGTATTTCCTGGTCCCATACTATAGGAGTTGCCAAAGTTATATGTGCCTGGGTCCCTGTTACTGCTTCTGTGTAGTACTGTCTTTTGAGAATATTTCTTTTCCTTGCTGGACTCAAAGATCCACAAGGGCTGGGGGCATGTCTGTTTGATTTACTAGTGTATGCTCCAGCACTTAGCTCAGGTTTAGTGGTGCTCAATAAACATCTGTCACTGATAAATTAGGACTTTCCAGAGAACCTGGGTGATGAAAGATTTGTGAATGACTTCATGTGGAGGGATTTTAGGATTTCAACCAGAAAAAGAAAATATTTGGGGGCATGACAGAAGAAATAAAATATTTAAAAGATACTCAGATGGGAGGAGAAAAAAGCCTTGGAAGCAGCATGATAATCTAGGAAGAACCAGCCCTCTGGGGTTAGACAGTTTTGGGACAACATTTGGGCTTTACCATATTCTAGTTTTGTTGCAAAGAGCCACATGTTCAACCTCTTTGTCTCATCCATGAGATGAGTATATGAATGCTAACCCACAGTTATATTACAAAGATTGTAAGATCCACTCATTTAGTGAAGTGTTTCTCATGAGTATTTGCTACCAAAATACTAGATGATATGAGAGGTTATTACTCTTTCTCAGTACAATTCCCAAGTAAAGAGCTGAGAAAAATAGACACCAATATGTCACAGGTGTATTTCTTTTTCTTTTTCTTTTTTTTTAAAGATTTTATTTATTTATTTGACAGACAGAGATCACAAGTAGGCAGAGAGGCAGGCAGAGAGAAAGGAGGAAGCAGGCTCCCTGCTGAGCAGAGAGCCCGATGTGGGCCTCGATCCCAGGACCCTGAGATCATGACCTGAGCCGAAGGCAGCGGCTTAACCCACTGAGCCACCCAGGCGCCCCGTCACAGGTGTATTTCAACTCAGTTAAAATCAGATCTAACATCTGAGCCAGGCAATAATGAAAATGGATCATTTTGAGGCAGTATCCAAATTGTATTTTGAGAGAAAGCATGCTCTAGGGGTGCAGGATGGTGGACCCTCTACAATTACGTGATATAGCCAAGTACAGGAAACAGTTAAATTGTAAGCATCTACCCAGAACAAATTGTAGGTGGTCTTTGTTTCTCTGTGTGTTTACTTCTCTCTCCTTCATAGAATCAGCCTTCAAAAAGTTGAGTTAATTAGACCAATTAGATATCTAACTCAGGTTATTAAAAAACATACTTAAATAGACTTGACCTAATGATGATATATTTTCTTTTTGTTTTTTACTTGGAGGTTCTCTTTTCATCCTTCACCCTTGGCAAATGAAGAATTAGATACATTAAATATTCTTAAACATAGCTTTAAATTTTAAAAGGCATACTCATGGAAATGGATCACTGAAAGAGTGCTTTGTTTAATTGGGTATATTTCATATTTCAGTTTGGGAAGCAGCACATAGAGAACCTCTTCAGTGATCTACAGGATGGGAGACGCCTACTAGACCTTCTGGAAGGCCTGACAGGGCAAAAACTGGTATGTGACTTATTTATAAGAAAGTTCACATTAACCTTAGGAGAATTTACTGAGAAACCAGAAACTAATTCAGTATAGTTGTTCTAGATCTAGTAAAATTCACTAATTTAATAATTCCTTATTTAACTAGCAATACAGGACATATTCCTGAATGAAATAATCTTGCAATATTATTTTTATTTTGGGATATTCTATCATCCACAGAACTAGAAGGTAAAATCTTTCAGTCACATAATTTATGCTAATTAATAGATATTATTTGCTTGTAATATTTGGCATCTTTGTTACTGAACGTTTTGTAAGGTTTTTATTCATCATGAGTTTTTAAGTTTAATTTCATTTTTATTGTGACAAGAACACTAAACTGAAGATATGGAGAATAGGGTGTTGCTGGTCAACAGGTGTAAAGTTTCAATTATACACAAGGAATAAGTTCCAGAGATCTGCTGTACAACATTATTTCTGTAGTTAATAATACAGAACTTCCTTGACTTACTATGGGGTTACATCTCTATAAATCCATTACAGATTAAAAATTTCCTATATTGACAATGCATTTATAACACATAATTTACTGAACTTCATAGTTTAGCCTAGCTTAACTTAAACATGCTTAGAATGCTTATATTAGCCTATGGTTAGGCAAAACAATTTCACACGAAGTCTGTATTATAACAAAGTGTTGACTATCTCTTATAATGTATTGAATAGTATACTGAAAGTGAAAAACGGAATGGTTGTAAGTGTATTGGTCATCTACCCTCATGATCTCATGGCTGACTTGCAGCTATGGCTGACTGCCCCTGTCCAGCATCATCAGAGTATAACACTGGATATTGCCTGGGAAAAGATCCAGATTCAAAATGTGAAGTATGGTTTTTGCTGAATGCATATCACTTTTGCACCATTATAAAGTCAAAAAGTCCTAACTCAAACATTCATGTCAAGGACCATCTGTACTTTATTGTGCCCTTAAAATTTTCTTGAGATGTAGATCTCTTTTCAGAAGTCAATATGACAGGCATCATAATGGCAGAATTTCTAAAACTCCACAACTGGATAAATGAGTTAATCTGCATATTGTAATGCACTATGTAAATGTCAGTTTAGAAATTATAGGACGAGATGGGACTCTGGGGGTTGAGAATGAGGGTTGGAGGACAAAAGATAATTGAGGTTTTGAGCTTCAGTGATGAAGGCAAGTTAAGGTAATGTTGACAGAAATGTTTTCCTTTAACCCTATTTGGCATTATATAATTATTCTATGCTCAAGTCTCTTTTATACTTTCCTTAAATGTGTGGAAATTACCTCACTTAACTACCTTACTAAGAAGTCCTTTTGCAGTGTTTTTTCTCTTTCCTGGTCAGGCAGTAATCCCCAACTGGGCTGTGGAATGAAGAGATGATAACCAAATAGCTTTTTTTGAGGAAAAGAAAATGCTATCATTTTTCTTGAGGAGTCGTTGATTCATGCTAAGAAAGTCCTATGGCAAGGACAATTAACCCAAAGCACTTAAGTATATTATATCAATGCCTCTCAGCCTATGCTCATTTAAAATATTCAAACTTTGAAGTGAAATATATAAATGTTTCATTTCTGGTAGATTGTCCCTCTCTTCTGGGCAGTAAACATTGTTTCATTTTGCTTTCAGCCAAAAGAAAAAGGATCCACAAGAGTTCACGCCCTGAACAATGTCAACAAGGCACTGCGAGTCTTGCAGAAAAATAATGTAAGTAGAGGCCTGGACAGAGTCTGGATACCATGAGACAGCATGCTTAATGTTTGAGTGAGGGCTTTGGCTCCCCCAAAGCAGGGAAAGCTTCTCAAGTTCTCTTGAGACTTAAATCAAGTAAACTTAAATCAAAGTAGTGTTTTTGGAGTATGTGTTCTTGTTCATGTGCATCTGTTGGTGGCTAAAATGATTCAGGTAATAAATGTATGCAGTCACAGGGGCCAGGGAAGGGTATGACTCAGACCTGATAAGGCACTTGGTGGTGTTTTCAGATTTTACTTGCAGTTACATTTGGAGGATAGATGAAGTCCAGTGGCGAATCTCAGTTTTTTTAAAGAAGTATTCTGTGCAACAAATGGCTTTTACTAGGCTGACTATTGTTTTTTATGTATCAAGTATGCTCAGACATGATGATGATAAAATTTGTTTGAATTAAAGCAACATTTATTAGACACCACATCCAAATATGAAAATTACACAGAACAATCACTATTTCAACTCACAGAACTGCAAATTTGTTTTCTATTGCTAGGTTTGATTTAGCTGAACTAGATGAAAATATATGTATGGCATGAGAAAGTCAACAATTATACCTAAATAAGTATGATGATGAAAGGAGTTTGGTCTCCTTAGAGTGACTTTGAGATTCCTCCCCTCTGCCATGGTATTAGAGAGGCCCTCCTTTCTCACCAGCTTCCTTCAACCTTTCTAATCGACCAATACATTTACCAGACACTTAGTAGCTTCCTAATTATATTGCATCTCTTCTTCAAGGATAAATTCAAATAAATTGCTCACATACTCTTACAATAACCATCATCAGTGATAGATGAGTCATGATGTGTACTTGGCTTTCCTGTATATGTTGTTCAGCTCATCTGGTACCAAGAAGACATCAGGTGGAAAATGATAGTGAAGACTGTGCAGCATTTGGTTGATTTTATCAATTTAGGGTTATTGTCATATGTAATCTATGAAAAATTGCTTTATAGAAACATTACACCTTTTGAATTATTTTCTGAATATTAACTGTTTATTTTCAAATTTTCAAGAAGAATTTCGAATTGCAGACAGGATAAGACAGTCTATAAAATGTTTGCCTCAATATTAGTCTGATAGATCCTTTCACAAGATCAATATCACATAAATTAAGAATATTGTTTAAAGGGGCACCTGGGTGGCTAAGTTGGCTAAGCGGCTGGCTGCCTTTGGCTCAGGTCATGATCCCAGGGTGCTGGGATCGAGCCCTGCATCAGGCTTCCTGCTCAGTGAGAAACGTGTTTCTCTCTCACCCTCTGCCTGCAGCTCCCCTATTTGTGCTCTCTCTGTGTCAAATAAATAAATAAGACCTTTACAAAAAGAGTATTGTTTAGATATATTAGAATTTACATGAAAAAAAATCTTTTTCAGTTTCCCATATTCCATTATAAAATATGAAAGCAAGGAAGACAGAAGAAAATTCAAAGAATTATTGGATTTAGTCTATTTGATGTAGTTGATCTCTTTCCACCAAAAAAATACCATGATAAGCAATAAGTTGTTGGATCTTTTTTTTAAAAGAGTAGATTAATGGAGCCATAGGTTTTATTTGATAAGAGATTTTAGGCCCCCACATACTGGTTATTATGAATTTTTGGCTTTCCTGTATATGTTATATTATTAATTTCACAGTTTTCAATATAAGACCAGAAGGAATTCTGGCAATAAAACAGAGAAGCCATAAAAGAAAATCTCTGTGACTTTGGGATAACAAAATTCTTCTTAGAGGTGAAACCAAAGGCATGATTCAAAAAGAGAAAAATTAACTTGAACTTCATCAAAATTATGAGTTGTATGTTCTGGATATGAATCCTTCATTTTTGCACTCCAAAGGTATTTTCTGCCTTTGAATTATATTTTTACTTCATGATAAAGCAAAACTCTTCGTTCTGGTACAGGTCATTTTCATAAATGTTCACATTATAATGTTGTGTCCTTTTAAAGAATTACTTGTCTACCCAAAACCATTATGTCATTATATTTTATTTTCATCTATATAGGCTTCTTTGTTCTATCATTTGAATTTAAATCTATATTTACCTGGAATTTATTATTGAATTTGGCATGAGGAATGGGTTAAGATCCAGGTTCTTTTCTTTCTTTCTTTTTTTTTTTTTCCATTTGGAATCTAATTGTCACAACACCATTTATTAAAAAGAATGTTATTTACTCATTGCTCTCTAATACTAGTATGTCATAAAAATTTCTCAGTACAGATATTGTTCTATTTTTGGACTTTAGTTCAGTTGCATTTTCCTCTTTTTTTATACATGCACAAATACCATGCCCTATGGATTACTGCAATTTTATACATCCTTGTATCTGGTAAACTAGGTTCCCCTTTTTTTCTTGTTCTGTGTTTTCTTGATTATACTGATCCATTGTATTTCTCTCTTTATTTCCCCATCATCTTTTAAATTTCCATATAAATCCTGTTTGGAATGTGATCAATAGTGAGTTAAATTTATAGGTCAGTTTGTGAAGAATTGATAACTTTATACTATTGAGCATTCCAGATTTCTCCTATGATTTTCCTCTATAGTTTATTTATTTTTAATGATTTTAGGTTTTGCGGGCACCTTGATGTCTCAGTTTGTTAAGTGACTGCCTTCGGCTCATTTCATGATCCTGGAGTCCCAGGATCAAGTCCCGCATCCACCTCCCTGCTCAACAGGGAGTCTGCTTCTTCCTCTGACCCTCTCCCCTCTCGTGCTCTGTCTCTCACTCTCTCCCTCTCAAGTAAATAAAATCTTAATAAAAAGATAACTTTAGGTTTTGCAGAATGAGCATAAAAATGGGCAGAAAATTTGAACAGGAACTTCCCAAAAGAGGATGTTCAAAAATTAAAGACTAATGTAAAAAAAAATATATGAAACCTTAGCAGTAAATAGGGAAATTCAAGTTAAAAAATGCAATAAGAAACCAATACAAATTTATAAAAATGGTTAAAATTAGAAGGGCGAATAATGCTGAGGGTGAGGATTTGGAATAACTAGAACTCCTAACTGGTGGAAATGTAATTCAGACAACTATTAAAAGTTTGGCATTATATACTAAATGCAAAACTGCATAATTCTTATAACCCAATAGTTTTGTATTGAGGGATAGAATCGTCATTTTTATGCATGTATGTATCTGTGTTGTGTGTGTGTATGTGTACGTGGAGAGAGAAAGAGAGAGAATGTTCATAGCAGCTTAATTTGTAGTAGCCCAAACTGGAAATGACTGCAGTATATTCACATGATAGCATATTATAAAGTGGTGAAAATAGACAAATGATAGCTATATACAATACATGGGATGTCAATCCCCTGAAAGAGATTTGAGCCAAAGAAGTGAGACACAAAAGTATACCTACTATGATTTCTTTTAATTAGATTTCAAAAACAGGCAAACTTGTTCCATGGGTTTAAAAGTCAGTAGAGTGATTACATTTTGGAAGGAGTGAAGCAGTAAAATGCATGAGTGAATCTTCTCAGGTGTCAAAAATATTGCATATTTTGACCTGGTGCTTGTTACACAGGAGCATTTGCTCTGAGAAAAATTTTCAAGGTCTACACTCGAGTATGCTTTCTCTTATGTATGTTTTACTTCAATTCCTGTTTTTAAAAAGGTTTAAAAAACAGAGGAACCTATAAAGGTAAAGTAAACCTAACCTTACAACCTCCCAAATGCCAAACAATGGCCTATTTATCAGTCTGACAATACACCCTGTATTTTCTCATGAAATTGTTTAATGAAATGTGATAAGTAAGTATATAAAATTAGAATGTGATTAATGCATTTTATAGGTCTTTTCT
Organism: Mustela lutreola; assembly: GCF_030435805.1. Classification (NCBI taxonomy): domain Eukaryota; kingdom Metazoa; phylum Chordata; class Mammalia; order Carnivora; family Mustelidae; genus Mustela; species Mustela lutreola. Next base: position 28,433,446 of record NC_081308.1, on the reverse strand, counting down.
CAGATGGTCATATTTCTTTCTGAAAATACAAAACCTTGAGAACCTCCCATTGTTTGAGCAGCCAAAGACCCTGAAATGAGGGCTTTTTAGAGGAGCCCTTAAAGAGCAGATTTCCACAATGCTCCCATCCAGCCAAGGGCCTTAATAGGGACTGGCGTAAAATTGAAGTCTCTGTATGAAAGGGTAGAATCTCAAGTAAAACATTTTCAAGTGGAAACCAAAACCCAGAGTGAAATAACCTTTACTTGAAGTAGCCCCAGGCTAAAAGACACAGAATATAAATGTTCAAAGGTAAATTTATTATCATTTTATACTTCTCGGTTATTTTGTAACAGAAGAAAGTACAAAAGAAATGGAAAAGATTTCAAGGAAATGTGTTTATTAGTCTGATTATTACCATAAAGAGTAAACATACAATTAAATCAAAGAGAATGTTCAAGATCAGGATTTTTTCCCCTTAAAGATGGGCTTAGGTATTCTATATTAGATTAATAAATGAGCCTCGGGCAGGATATCCATAAAATGACATATTAAATAAAATAGTAGATAGGACTATTTCAAATTTCCTTTTAAAAATCACAGATTCCTAAATTTAGAATCAACTGTAGAAAGAAGGCCTTGATTGGAGATTTTGAGAAATCATACTCTAAACAATCTTAGTGTATTTACATTCAGCACATTATTTATTGAATGTCTTTAATGTGTTCGATTGTATCCTAGGTGGTAGGAACACTGTAGTCAGTGATCAGAACAGACACAATCCTTTATGCCATAGAATTTACAGTCACATACCAGGGGATATTAAACATTTAGGATGTAGTGATAGCCAAATGAACGAATAAATCATAAACAGAATAGGAGGTATGGGAAGAACTCTCAGTTAAGCTGTGATACAGTTAAAGCCTGGAAAGAAGAGAGGGAGTGAGCCATGGTATTTTCTATAGGAAAATGGTCCAGGCAGAGGAACAGAAAGATCTTGATGAGAGAGAGAGAGAAAGAGAGAGAGAGAGAGAGGAGAGAGAAATGTTTGCAAATAGAACTCACAAGACAGGACTGAATGTGGAGAAAACACAGGCGAGCAGGGGATCAGAGAGGTAGCAGGGTGGGTTTCCTGCATATGTTGGCTTTCCTATATATGTATTATAATTATTAATTTCACAGTTTTCAATATAAGACCAGAAGGAATTCTGGCAATAAAACAGAAAAGCCATAAAAGAAGGGAAGACAAGAAGGGAGAAGGGAAAACATGGGAAGACATGGTTAGGCTTTGAACTTTGTGCTGAAGAAGATGGCAATAACTGAAACTCAAGGTGCTACTATATATTGAACTGCTAATAAAACACATTCTTTTAGGATTAGAGAAGAAGTTAAATAATAACACAGAAAAACTTAAAAGTATTTAAAAAGAGTTCATTTTTATCCAGGAAAGTTACAATCAGTAATTAAAATATGATACGGGAGCACCTGAGCGGGCGCAGTCAGTTAAGCATCTGACTCTTGGTTTTGGCTCAGGTTATGATTTCTGGTCCCTGAGATGGAGCCCCAGGGTGGGCTCTGCACTCTGCTTAAGACTCTCTCTCCCTCTTCCTCTGCCTCTCTACCTCACTCTCTCTTCCTCTCTCCAAAATAAATATATTTTTGAAAAAATAAAATGAAACATTAGACAACTTACTGCATAATAGAAATACTACTAAAACCACAAAGAAAATGTAATGGAAATAATTTTTTTTAATATTATAAGCTACTTTATTTTTCCAAGAATTAGAACGTCTGTGCAATGCACGTGGGTGAAAAATCCCCTACTGATCGAGTACTCTAGTTGGGTTGAAATGCTGCTAACAAAAGTGACAGCTAAAGCAAGCTATTAGCATAAGGTTAAAGCACAGGGCCTGGCAAATGCTGCCAGGGGCACTACACAAAAGGAATGTCTTTGAAGACCTTTTGTGGGGCCCTGTAGCCACCCGCTGAGTTCTCTTGGACCCCTTGGGTGGAAGGGATCCTGTAAAGCTCTTTGCACCCATATACTCCCCTCCCCATTTCTGTCTGGTTTTCTTCACCCTATCCTCCATCCTGACCATTTCATCGAATTCTCTTCTCATCTCCTCATTCCTCACATGCATATCCTATGACCTTATATTCCTGGTGGCACGGGGCCAGCCCCTTGTTGGTTTTTCTTCTGGCCTTCCTGGGTACACCATCCACAGCTAGGAACTTTCCTGCAGCCTTTGGCTCACTGGCTCGCCTTCCTTCTTCCTTTTGCTTTCCCTCACTGCCTGGGTTTTCTTCTTTTGACTTTGCCTTGCCCTCTGTCTTTCCTTCACTCACTGGCTTCCCATCTTCCAGTTTTGCCACACTCCCTGGCTTTTCCTTGTCCTTTAACAATTTCCTCATTTCCTGCCTTTCCCTTGTGATTAGTCTTTCCCTCATTTTCTAACTTTTCCTTGTTTTCCAGAGTACAAGCTACTTCTGGTTTTTCCACATCCCGTAGCTGTTCTTTGTACTCTTTCCTTGGTTCTCAGGCATTCCTTCATTTTCATCGCAGTTTTTCTGTGTTGAGGTTTCCTGCCCTGCAGGGATTCTGGACAGGTTCCCCCTCCTTTTGTAGTCCTGCAGAGCACTGCAGGGACCAGCGCAGGCCTGTGCCTCCTGGGGCTCTCCCATGTCCGAAGTCCCCTGGCCCCTCCCAAGCTTCCCAAGCAGCTCAGGGAGCTGGAGTTGGTTCTGCCCCCAGTGACAGCACTGGACTGGACTGCAAGCTCAGAAGTATATTTTTATTCAGTCTTTAATTTGCCATTGTCAGGTTAGAACACACTTAGCAAGAAAAAAAAAATAGAGAGAGAGAGAGAGAGAGAAAGAATACAGATAGCGTAAACTGTAGATTTAATAACGATTTCCCTCCCATTGATAGCCCGAAGCACAGATGATTCTATAAAATATATGAGCATTATGTATAAACCTTCTGCCCCATAAAGTTGGATTTGTAGGAAAAGCAATAGTTTATAATTTAATTTAAATTCCCTAAATCCAAATCTGAGCTCTCAAACCGGCCTTCAGAAAATTCTTTGTCATTATTAGGAATGCTCTTCCCTACCCCTAGGAATGACCAGAGATCTGTAGACCAATGTGGTGCCTTTTATTGGCAGGAGAAAAGCCATTCATCGTCAGTCCATTGAGGTAGCCACTGAGAGATTCACCACCGAAGTGCAGGTCTTCTGGTGAAACCAAGTGTCTCATTAACAGTTCTGGTATGAAACAGAAAGCCCGCAAAGACAAAGCTGAAGAGACTGTAATGAAGGGAATAGATACAGAAATGTGAAGAGAGTTAAAAGGACTAACAATAAATGGTGAAGCATGTAGGGACTAGCAAGAGTTAATAGCATTTATTCCTAAACCTAAAGAGACAAAAGGGAGAGAGCTGTTACCTTAAACCAGTGAAAGCTCCAGCCTTGTGAGAGGGGCCACTGGTGAGCAACTGTGATGTATGTATCTAAAAAATGAAGTTACTACCAAATCTTGGCCTGCTGGGGGAGTTGGGAGAAGATTGATACCTTGGTCTCTCTATTTGATTCTCCAGTATCCTGCCAACGCTATTCATTGCTCAAGCTCAACCAGAAGCCAGAAGGTGAGAGATCCTAGGTGTTAAAGTCATTTTAAACTAGATGAGTCATCTAATACACAGAAGGGGTGAAGGATTGGGGAGAGGGCAGAGAATAACCAACACTCCAAGTATTCTCTATTTTCTGGTCAAATGTGGACTTGAGAATGTCTGTACTGAGTCTTTATGTTGCCTAGGGTTGAACCTTGCTGGGTGTACCAGGAAGCCATTCATTTTTCAAAGCATACCACCTCTATTTGCTGACAGAGAGCAGAGACGGTTTCTGGCTAAGTTTGGAAGCAGCTTATATCGTATCTTTTCCCATGCTTCTGGGGAACATCAGAGCCAGAAAAGGAAAACAGACTATGAGTTATTTCTTATTTCTGCTCTGCTGCACAAACTTACCGAAGGCATAGGAAAAGATAAATACATAAAAAATATTCCTGCCCTATGTACAAATATGGACAATATATTAGGATGCTGTAAGAGTGTCAAGTACTTAAAAAGAAGAGCTTATAAAGTATATACTCTGATGATAATAATGCAATACTAGAAATTAATAATACTTATAAAAATTCAATTTGATTAATTTAAGAAAATGTTTTGTATAAGGAATCAAGAGTATAAATCTACATTTGTGTAGGAAAAACATTCCATGAGAAATGACCTAGGTTTACTCAGAGGTTCAATTTGTGTCTTTGCTTTTAATTTCATTAAAAAAAAGATTAAATTAATTCAAGATTTCAACCATAAATGCTACAAAAAGAAAAAAATGCCCTAAGGAAAGTAGAAAATAAAAGATAAATGAAGAAATAAATAAGTCAGAAAGAGGAAACACTAGATAAATTTCAGAGCTAGTTCTTTGTAATAAAGTAATAAAATAGACTAATCTCATAAATTTAATCAGGAAAAGGAGGGGGAAAGCAAATATATGCAACATAAACACAGAAAGAAAATTTTAAACACAAGTTTAAGAGATACAGAAACCGAAAATCTACACAGAGCTATATGTTGATCATAAAAAGGAATTAAATTAGATTAGATTTTATTTAAAATGATAAATTATGAGAATTAACAAAATGGAATATAGACAACCTTAACCAGTAGCCAAGAGAAGTTAAGAAATCATAAAATTAAACAAGACCAATCTTTCACAAAGGATTCTGAGTCTAATGGCACCAGTGATAAGTTCATCCAAACTTTAAGAAATTGACAATTGCTGATAGAAAATCATTAGGGACTAAACAATTCTATAACTCCATCCACACACCTAAGATTTGGCCTATTCTTCTGCCATAAACGACCTGTTTCCACACATTTCCTTGTTCTCAACTAGCACCTCAATTTGACTACATGCCTCAGTTTCCCTTCCCTTCTCTGTTCTGATGACTCATTTGCTATCCTCACTCAAATGGCACTCACAGCTTAGCTCTGTAGGGCTCTGATACCACATTTATGTTCTGATTTGCATTCTCTGTAGTGGCTGTTTTAGCATGAAGTTATTTCTGCTATCAATAATTTATTTTCAAAACGACTTATTGAGAATAAAGTACTTCCAAGTGCAGTGATACCTTTATTACAATATTTGCTGAGAGCAAAGCTCATTTGTAATAAAGCTGGCCATGGTTTAAAAAAGCAAACAAAAGAAAGTACAAAATCCTGTGAAATAGAGTCTGACTGTATCAAGTGGTTAAGCTTGTCTACACACCAGCTCAAGATATAAAATACAGCCACAGCTTGCATTTTCTTGCTACTTGTTGAAGTTAGATAAAGCAAATCACAGGTAACGGAAACATCTCTCATATTGCTATTATACCATTCCTTTACCCTTCTCGAGACACTTTTGTTTGTGGCAGTCTCCACCAGACATTCTGAATTCAGTTCTGTGGGTCTTTAACCACATTTTCTCTCAAATGAAAAGAAATATTTGATGGGTCATTTCAATTTATTTCTTGATAGATTTTTTACCTCCTTAGATATAAGTAAGTTCCAGTCAGTGAGTTTCCTCTGCCAGAGATTTGATGTTTTCATCATTTTGTGTCAAATTGAATAATGAATGATATTTTTTCACTTTTTTTTGTTTTGTTTTTAATTTTTAAAATTTTTTATTTATTTTCAGCATAACAGTAGTCATTATTTTTGCACCACACCAAGTGCTCCATGCAATCCGTGCCCTCCCTTATTAATACCTACCACCTGGTTTCCCCAACCTCCCACCCCCCGCCCCTTCAAAACCCTCAGATTGTTTTTCAGAGTCCATAGTCTCTCATGGTTCACCTCTCCTTCCAATTTCCCTCAACTCCCTTCTCCTCTCCACCTCCCCTTGTCCTCCATGTTATTTGTTATGCTCCGCAAATAAGTGAAACCATATGATAATTGACTCTCTCTGCTTGACTTATTTCACTCAGCATAATCTCTTCCAGTCCCGTCCATGTTGCTACAAAAGTTGGGTATTCGTCCTTTCTGATGGAGGCATAATACTCCATAGTGTATATGGACCACATCTTCCTTATCCATTCGTCCGTTGAAGCGCATCTTGGTTCTTTCCACAGTTTGGTGACCATGGCCATTGCTGCTATGAACACTGGGGTACAGATGGCCCTTCTTTTCACTACATCTGTATCTTTGGGATAAATACCCAGTAGTGTAATTGCAGGATCATAGGGAAGCTCTATTTTTAATTTCTTGAGGAATCTCCACACTGTTCTCCAAAGTGGCTGCACCAACTTGCATTCCCACCAACAGTGTAAGAGGGTTCCCCTTTCTCCACATCCTCTCCAACACATGTTGTTTTCTGTCTTTCTAGTTTTGGCCATTCTAACTGGTGTAAGGTGGTATCTCAATGTGGTTTTAATTTGAATCTCCCTGATGGCTATATTTTCACTATTAAAGGTTTTAATTTGAATCTCCCTGATGGCTATATTTTCACTATTAAAGGAATTTAGCCATTGAAGATCTAGTAGGGAGATTTAACTGTCCGTGGTATTTCAAACTGCGCTCTGCATACATTATGATATCTGTCTTCCATTAATTGGCTAATTCCAGTTTGTTTTCGCTTCTTCCATCCCTAGATTTCCATGTGCTTTTTAAAAGATTATTTATTTATTTATTCGAGAGAGAAGGAGACAGAGAGAGAGCAGGGAGGAGCAGAGGAAGAGTGATAAGCAGGGACTCAATCTCAGGACCCTGAGATTGTGACCTTAGCCAAAACCAAGAGACACTTAACTGACCGAGCCATCCAGGCACCCCCAAGATTTCCATGTTTACATTTTATGGATCTCAGTACCTCTTTGAAGTCATAGAAATATTTATTTTAAATATTTATACAAGAAATGTAGTGTTGTAATACATCCTGTGCATACAGTATACCAGGACTTTTTGATTTAGTATTATTTAATATTAGCTGACACAGCTGTAGATCTCATACTTAGGTTCCGTACACCATTCTCATCAACTGTCTATGACAAAGCGGCAAATTCTTACCAAGTAACTTCAAATGTTCAAGCAGTATAAATGTGAAGTAGCACAAAACAAGTAAGATCATTTTTTTTACATTTATAGCACAAATCCAAAGTGAGTATTTAAAAGCCTATGTTGAAAATTCAAACGTCAGCTATGTTCAGATATTCACTTAATCACATCATTGAAAATTGTCACTGAGTTAGAGTGAATGCTTATCAAATGTCACTGATCTGAAAAATGATGTGGTATTCACTATTCCTGGCATATGATCTTAGATAAAGAGGTTTCTAAAGTATTCTTTAAAGCTAGTATTTTATGTGTTCTTTAAGTATTCAGAGACTTAAATAGCCGTATAATACATATTTTGGAGTGTGTCAGAACATAATATCTTTGACTGACTATAAACTGACTCTATGTATTATCATAAAATCCAGTGTTCAGATATAAATTCCAAAATTTTAAGTTAATTTACGTTAGACAAGTATTAGTTCTTACACCGAATTTTCAATCCACAAAATAGGACTGTACTATGTCTGCACCTTATATTTATTCTGAGGATCCAGGAGAAGTCTATCCTTTAACCCTGTCACTAACTCCGGGATTTTTGCCAAATGATTCCATGACTTAGGGTCCACTTCATCATCTCCGAAATGTGAAATGTACTAATAGAAATGGTTGTACATATTTCAGAATGTTCTTTTACAGAATATAGAAATTATATACAAGCATATACTGTAAATTTTAAATTCATCAATGTGAAATTACTACTCTTAAAAATGAAGCTAATTCTCAATTAAAATAATTTCATAAGGTGAATTGGTTATATTCCCCCTGACCAGTGCATTTCTTGCCTCAAGGTAGAATAGTATTTTTTATTGCATATTAAACTCGAAATTGAGGTAGCCATTTACTGAGATAATTTTGTGATAATGATAATATGGCTTCAAAATGTATTATAATTTAAAATTTCTTCTTATTATAATGAATGTTAGTCATGTAACTTGAAAGTTTTCAGAGTTGCTATTGCCAAATTTTTTCCTTGAAATCGGTATACATGGTTCAAGGTTAGAAAGCTATGGCTATATAGGGTTCTGCTTTCATTAAAGTAACATTGTATATTGTTGGGTGTAAGATACATTATATTTATAAAAATTCAAGTTTGATAATATCACATTGAAAGTATATACATATTTTATCCTATGTTGTGAAATTATTACTGCGGACAGAGTTCATTTTCTCAACTGATGCCTTCTAGTATATAATATTCCGTATAAGAATTTTTTTTTTAATTTTTTATTTTTTATAAACATATATTTTTATCCCCAGGGGTACAGGTCTGTGAATCACCAGGTTTACACACTTCACAGCACTCACCAAAGCACATACCCTCCCCAATGTCCATAATCCCACCCCCTTCTCCCAAACCCCCTCCCCCCCAGCAACCCTCAGTTTGTTTTGTGAGATTAAGAGTCACTTATGGTTTGTCTCCCTCCCAATCCCATCTTGTTTCATTTATTCTTCTCGTACCCACTTAAGCCCCCATGTTGCATCGCCACTTCCTCATATCAGGGAGATCATATGATAGTTGTCTTTCTCTGCTTGACTTATTTCGCTAAGCATGATACGCTCTAGTTCCATCCATGTTGTCGCAAATGGCAAGATTTCATTTCTTTTGATGGCTGCATAGTATTCCATTGTGTATATATACCACATCTGAAATTTTGCTGAGTTGGGGCGCCTGGGTGGCCCATTGGGTTAAGCCGCTGCCTTCAGCTCAGGTCATGATCTCAGGGTCCTGGGATCGAGTGCCGCATCAAGCTCTCTGCTCAGCAGGGAGCCTGCTTCTCCTCTCTCTCTCTGCCTGCCTCTCTCCCTACTTGTGATCTCTCTCTGTCAAATAAATAAATAAAATCTTTAAAAAAAAAAAAAAGGAAAAAGAAATTTTGCTGAGTTGAGCTTTAGGAGCTACTTGGCAAAAAAGTTCAGTCCTCTATTTTATGATCAATGACACTGCCTGCATTGAAATCCCTACTTTGATATGTTTGTTTTAATTTTCTTTTACCCCTTTAATGTTTCTATTTACTTTACATTATGGGGTTTTTAAAAGTTAGCTGCTTCAAATCTTCATTGCCAAGAGGCAGTGTATAAGCAAGTAAAAACATAGTTCCATTAAAAAGAACTGCCTTGTGACAAATGACTGTGATCATAAACACATCCAAATATAGAGAAATTTGAACTCACTTCAGTTGTCTTTAGGCAATTTGATACAAGTCCGTTTTTTAGTCTGTCTCCATCTTTACCATTCAGCATGTGGCGTAAGGAGATGGTGAAAAATATTTAACGAATGACTAAATATGTAAAACTTAATCATTGAAAGTAGGGATAGTAACTTCATAGCAAGTACTGTACCTAGAACTAAGTCTTAGGATGCAATCTAGGTCAAAATGTGCTTTTAAAAAGTGGGTATTAAGAAGGCACGTGATGTGATGAGCACTGGGTGTTACACACAACTAATGAATCAGTGAACACTACATCAAAAACTAGTGATGTGATATATGTTGGCTAATTGAACTTAATATAAGAAAAATTAAAACAAAAATGCATTAGCAAAAAATAAATAAAACTGCATTTCAAAAGTTTCTGCCAATTTTCATACCATTAAAAAATAAAATCTGTACCCCAATATTTATAGCAGCAATGGCCACGGTCACCAAACTGTGGAAAGAACCAAGATGCTCTTCAACGGATGAATGGATAAGGAAGATGTGGTCCATATACACTATGGAGTATTATGCCTCCATCAGAAAGGATGAATACCCAACTTTTGTAGCAACATGGAAGGGACTGGAGGAGATTATGCTGAGTGAAATAAGTCAAGCAGAGAGAGTCAATTATCATATGGTTTCACTTATTTGTGGAGCATAACAAATAACATGGAGGACAAGGGGAGATGGAGAGGAGAAGGGAATTGAGAGAAATTGGAGGGGGAGATGAACCATGAGAGACTATTGACTCTGAAAAACAATCTGAGGGTTTTGAAGGGGTGGGGGGTGGGAGGTTGGGGGAACCAGGTGGTGGGTATTAATAAGGGAGGGCACGGATTGCATGGAGCACTTGGTGTGGTGCAAAAACAATGACTACTGTTACGCTGAAAAGAAATTTAAAAAAATCAAAAATAAAATAAAATAAAATAAAAAAGGTGTTTTCTAATATAAACTTCCATATTTGTATAAAATTTTAAAAAGTACTCTTTGCAAGATAGAGATATGAGAGGGAATAAAGAGCCAAGTCCTCAAAAGCTAAGGCAGCCCACCCTTTATGTCGTGTATTTTGAACTATTCATCATCGAATTATGAAAGATTCAGTACATTCATCTCTCAATGGAAAAATAGATATGATTTATATCTATAAGTCTTAAAATTTTATATAAATTTTAAACACAGTATAAAAGCACATGCTGCAAAAACAGCAAAACTACTTTGTTTTTCCTGCATTTTTGATCATTTAAATGCATTATATTTGGAAGGATTACATAAATATTTGAGGAATTTCTCTTGAACTTAAAGAGAAGTCTCTTTAGCTTGACTGCACAATTGCAGATGTTCTATAAAAAGTGCTTCACACATTTTAAAAGCAAATCCTAGTTGTCTAGAATGTTGGAATGAAATTCTCAGTTACAAGAAATTTAATAGAGAGAAATGTATGGGTACGAAAAGCCAAATAAATAGAAGGGAGAAGTATCTGAATGAGGTCTAAGTATCAGGAAGGATCTTTATATAATAAATTCCAATGCACGATAGTTTCTTAACTGTTAGCCACTGTTTAAGAATCTGGTTAAGGAAATCTACCCAAATTTTTAAAGATGACATTTCATGGTTCCTTTTGAACTCATGTCATTCTGTGTGAAGTCATAAGATTTAATTTGCATAATTTTTTCATTAAACTCACATACTTAGACTGATGAGGAAAACCATGGCTGACCTTTGTCCCCTATCCCTTCCGGAATTCAAAAAAATGTTCACATTGCATTCTGCACATCAAGGAACTAAAGTGACTTCTTAGGATAAATCCTGAAATCTGAAAGGTATTAAAGAACCACATCTTTTGAAACCCATGTGAGGGACCTCCTAGCTCTAACCTAATTTCATTTAGCTGAATGACACAGAATGTGTTTTCATTAGTGTCTGTAGCTTTGAAATTTCCCATGTGATTGTCTAAAAAGGCAAGAAGTGGCTGATACCATTTTTTGGAATGGTGATGGCTCCCATGTTGAATGAGCTATAACTCTACAACTTCCAAGTTAGAACTGCAAATGCTTAAATGATTCACAAACTAAAATTGGGAAAGTTTATCCATCTCCCTGCTCCCGCAAAGTTTAAAAAGTGTGAAAAAATTCATTAAAACTTTATCATAGGAATAGCACTCCCTTGCTGTTATTCATCGTTTTTCTTCCTTCTGCTCTGCCCTAAGAACTTTCATCTTCATTATTTGACCTGGCTATTACGATTATTTTTATGTCAAATGTGCCTCTTACTAAAGTCAATGTGTAGCATTTCACATTCGATGTGCTATTCCTCTTTCTGTAAAGCTAATTAAAAATAATATAAACTGGCCCAGGTCAGTAATCGCCTTTCACTAAACCATCATATTTCAGATATGCTTTAAATCTTATGGTTTTCTTCAGTATTCTTAGATCTTAAATATATCAATATAATGTATATATAAATCCTTTTACTATAACCACCGTGGGATATATAAATTTGACTTGTAGAAAATATTATTGACAATGCTAGACTGCATCTATGCCCTGAAGGAACCTGGTATAAAATAAAACCTGGGATAAAATGAACATTGCTTTCTTGACTAAACAGTGAAAGAGAATTTTTCCTCATAGCTCAGTGGTTAACACACTAATTATATATATATATACATATATATATATGTATATATATACATATATATGTATATTTTTAAGATGTTTAGTATCATGTTTAATTTTGTTTTTTTTTTATTTATCATGTTACTTTTATTTATTTTATTTAAAATCTATTAGTTTCGGAGGTAGAATTCAGTGATTCATCAGTTTTATATAACACCCAGTGCTCATTCCATCACGAGTCCTCCTTAATGTCCATCACCCAGTTAAACCATCCCCCTACCTCCCCTCCAGCAGCCCTCAGTTTGTTTCTTGAGATTAAGAGTCTTATAGTTTGTCTCCTTCTCTGATTTTATCTTATTTTATTTTTTCCCTCCCTTCCCCTATGATCCTCTGTTTTGTTTTCCTAATTCCACATATGAGTGAAATCATATGATATTTGTCTTTCTCTGATTGACTTATTTCTTTTAGTATAATACCCTCTAGTTCCATGCATGTCTTTGCAAATGATAAGACTTCATTTTTTTTATGGCTGGGTAATATTCATACACACACACACACACATACACACATCACCTTTTCTTTATCCACTCATCTGTGCATAGACATCTGGGCTCTTTCCACAGTTTGGCTATTGTGGACATTGCTGCTATGAACACTGGGGTGCAGGTGCCCCTTCGGATCACTACATTTGTATCCTTTATGTAAATATCTAGTAGTGCAATTGCTGGGTCATAGGGTAGCTCTATTTTCAACTTTTTGAGGAACATCCATGCTGTTTGCCAGAGTGGCTGCACCAGCTTGCATTCCCACCAACGGTGTAGGAGGGTTCCCCTTTCTCCACATCCTCGCCAGCATCTGTCATTTCCTGACTTGTTAATTTTAGCCATTCTGACTGGTGTGAGGTGGTATCTCATTTTTATTTTGATTTGTGAAATACTTATTATTAACCTTAAAATTACTAAATAGATATTTTTGTATGAAATCTAGTGCTTTTGTCTAAGATTAATGTGGGCACAAAAAAGAAATTCCCTCTACTTTGTGTCTTCACATGATAACACTAGACTACTGTATTTTGAAAGTGAATTCATTACGTTTCCTAGGTGGTTTTTTTTTTTTTTTTTTTTTTTTTTTTTTTTTTTTTTTTTGCAGTTTGTGCATCCTGAGTCAAGGGTTATTTTCCTAAGAGTTGACATTTAAATATTCTATTAGAGCTATAAGAAGGTTCTGTTATAGTAAGACAAATGGTGAGAATTTTCTATCCTCTAAAATTAAGTTTGAATAAAGCTTCTTGCACAGAGAACACTGCAAAACTCTGAGCCAGAATCTAATGTTACATTATGAGTAAAGTCTTAGGCCTATTTTCAGGAACTCATAAAGCCAATCTTCATGTATAAGCGAACTTGTGTCTGTAAAAATTCAATGCATGCTACTTAATTTTCGCACGCAATATCAACTTTCACACTTATTCATTTAGTATCAAATGCTTTCATTCTGCAAACAGGAAAACATAACTTTGGGCATCCTTTGTGACCTCAATATTGAATTTCCTGCTATTCAGTAGTGGTCACAATACTGATACACACACACACAAACACACACACACTGGTTCTATATATTAACATATATGTCATATAAATGTTTTTGTTCTGCTTACTAGACATGTAATTATTCATTTAACACAGATTTTATTATTTATTTTATTTTATTTTATTTTTTTAAGATTTTATTTATCTATTTGTCAGAGAGAAAGAGAGAACAAGCAGAGGGAGCGGCAGGAAGAGGGAGATGTAGTCTTCCAGCTGAGCAAGGAGCCCAATGTGGGACACTATCCTAAGACCCTGGGATCATGACCTGGGCTGAAGGCAGATGCTTAACCAACTGAGCCACCCAGGCTTCCCCATTTAATATAGGTTTTAACATATTTCAGTTTTTGTTTCTCCTTTCCATGGTTATTTAGAAATTGGACTGAGAATCCTTGAAAGATGTAACTGCAGAGCACATATTAGGAAGGTATTTAAAAGAAGCCATTGTGCACATGATTATTTAAGAGTAGATAGTAATGATATTGTTTTATAAGAATAACATCATTCTTAGCTACATAGTAGGAAATATGGCATTATCAAAACACCAAGCATGTGAGAATTCAGAGTCAAAATGGGCTAGACTGTCGACATGAGGCATTCAATAGTAATAAAAAGACCATGAACAGTCCCTTTGAGGCATGGCCAAATATCCCTCCCTCTCCTAGAGCCTTAGTGATTATTATTGTTATTTCTTATAGTCCTTGGCAATTTTAAAAGAGATAAAACATAACCAAAACAAATAATATTCCTTGCCTAAATGGTGGTATGCAATATTTTTTAATTTAGAGAGAGCCTATTAAAGCACTTAATGAAGAATTCTCTAGATTTAATTAAGGAATTATCTCTCATATCCAGACCTGGTTTTAAATCTGACCTTGTGAAAGCTCCACGTACATTTGGCATTCTGTTTTCTTCTAGGTGAAATGTATATAAAATAATAACTCTCATATTTTTACAGTGATGACAATGTGGGCAGTGAAAGCTGTATTCAGGGAGGACCTCATAGGCTTAAGTTTGTTTTTTTTTTAAGATAGAGATAAAATAAGTATATAACTTCAGAGATTATAAAAGGAAAAACAATAATGAAAATTAAATTCAAAATAGAAGACTGAAAAATATAGGACGAATTGAGTTCAAAAGCTAGCCCTTTGAATAGATCAACAAAAGAGATAAACCTCTTCTAATCCTAACAAAAGAAAATAAGAAGAGAATGAAAAATAGACAAGATTAGTAATGAAAAAGGATGTGCAACCACAGATTCAGAAGAAACTGAGAGAATATTATAAGCAATTCTGGGAAATTAATTTTGAAAAATCTGAGACATGGATGATCTCCTAGAACAATGCAAATTACTAAAATTGACATAATAATAGCAGAGAATTAAACTACAACAATTACTTCAGAAAATATTAAGTATTAGAGACTTACCATGGAAATATATACCAGGATTCTCACATGTGAGTTTAACCTAATCCTTAAAGAAAAAGTAATTCCTATATTTTAGGGTATTCCAAAGTATGTAAGAAGATAAAACCCTGCAATTCCTTTTGTGATATCAGAATGACTATAGTACCAAAAGTCAGGAAACATAAAATTAAATTAAAAATATATAAGACAATCTCACTTATGAATACAAAATTAGATTGTTGAACTTGATTAAAATATGTCTTACATGTAGTAAATAATACATGTTAGCTACTAGTTGCATAGAGCTTTTAAAATTAAGAAGAAAAAGTATCTATAGAAAAATGAACAAACTGTATTAACAGACAACTTACAGATGAAATTGTAATCATCAGCCATACAAAGAGATATTCCAGAAGAAGTAAGAATCATGGAAATAAATAAACAATGCAAAATCTTTTTACTCATCAGACAAGCAAAATGAAAATCAAAAACATCTATTGCTGGGAAGGGAAGAGCCCATTCATACACATTGCTGGTTAAAATATTAAATGCTAAAACCTTTTTATTAAAAAACAAACAAACAAACAAACCCTACTAAGGTGCCTGGGTGGCTCAGTCAGTTAAGTGTCTGCCTGTGGCTCAGGTCCTGAACCCAGGGTCCTGGGATGGAGCCCTGCTCAGTGGGGAGCTTGCTTCTCCCTCTTTCCCTCCCCTAACATAGCCCCCCATTCGTGCTCACTATCTCTCTGTCTCTCTCTCAAAAATAAAAATAAAAAAAGAAAAAGCCATCAAAATTTTTTAAAAAAAAATATATATGATATATATATGTGTGTGTATCTTTGCTCTAGAAAATACATTCCGGGACTAGCTATTGTAATGATAAAAGCATCAGTTATCTGAGAATTTAGGTACAAGATATCCGTTGCAATATTATATTAAGTGGCAAAACAAAACAAATATTACAAATGTAGAAACAAAATAAATGTCCACTAACAGGGAACTGGCTAAATACTTTAGGATACGCCTAAACTATGAATCTTATGCAGCCATTAAAATGAATGAATAAAAGGGATTGTTGTTTGGTAAAAGCAATATTCAATAGAATCTGAATAATATGCTATTTTGGGGAGAATATAAAACCCTGTATATTTGTGCCTTTATGATAACACACATACACACTCACATATACAGAGATCATATGAATAGGGAGAAAATATGAAAGTCTTTTAGGTCAGGTTAGGAAAGAAGTCAGGGGAAGAAAGAGGGGCAAGCAAAAACTGAAAAGAAAACTAGCCTCAAGAAAAGCAGAAGAGATGCATGTGTGAGATCTCACTCACGCATTTCCGTAAAATATATTCATGTGACTATACATAAAGCCATGAAATATTTCTAAAAAGAACAAAAATAGATTACATATACACACATAAATAGAAAACAACACCAAGATTGGTATCTAGTTTGCCACTCAATAGTGGTTATGGTAGTGTTTCTTACAATGCGATACCCCCTTATGGCAACATGACTTAATCAAGTTTGGACCTTTGGATAGGAATGATGATTGGTACAAACTGCAGTGGGATAAGAGCCAGCCCCTGAGGCATATGAAATAGAGAATGTATAAGTGAATCACCACTTACAAACCATGGTATTTACTTACAGTGCTCTAGGGCAGGGACCACCAATGAAACAGAGGTGGTCCATGTCCCATGGACTCTGATGACATAGTGAATAATACTGGCAGGAAAAAACTAAACTAACAAAATATAATTTTAAATCAACAAAGTTACATAAATTGGATAGCATTATTGTAACTGTCTACAGACTTTCTCCACAAAACTAAGATGTAATGCTCTGCTCTGTTTATTGAAAGTTGACTAAAGAGATGGCTATGTGGTTATCACCACGTTATTTGTAAAGTTGTAATTAAAGATGCAATATGTTATTATAAAATGCACATTTGTTAGAGTTCAGAATTGTGAGAAAGGTTGTTGTCTCTGACAAAAGTTTAAGCTTCTTTGTATTAGTTTTTGAGATATCTATAAATGATCTATGCTATTGTTTAGGGCCTATAACAGTTAGCCGAGATCTATACAATTTTGCTGCTGCTATTGCCTCTCTACTTTATTAACTCCTCTCTAACAGTCAGTTCCTTGTGTGAATTAGGTTTTAAAGATTCTTCATAATCCTGTCCCAGATAGTTGAACAATTTTACCCCATCCCACATTGTCCCTGAGCACAGTACTTCTAAGTCCCAATCAGGTAATACGCTTTATCCCATCTCCCTATCTTCGGTCATGTGGGATCTTCTTGGCATGCCTTTTCTGCCTGCCACTTTCTTTCTTCCAGTCTTTAGGTTCCTTCTTCACAGATTCAATAAATACTGAATATCTTCTTGTTCTTTTGCTACCCTGCCATAATATATATATTTTTTCTCTCCACGGAGTCTCCATGAGACACAGTTACCTATTTTTCCCATTGTTATAAATGTTATTGGAACATCCGTGCACCCTCCTTTAGATATTGTCTATGGCTTCTGTGTGCATGTGTCTTCCAATGGCTTCTTTTATTATTTATTTTTAATGTAATAAAAGAGACCTAACATAAAATTTACCATGTAAAGCAACTTTTTAACCATATACTTCTGTGACATTAAGTACATTCCCATTGGTATGCACCTCGCAACACTATACATCTCCAAAATTTTCATCATTAAAAAACTGAAACTCTTACCGGTAACTTCCTATTCCCCTTTTCTCCAGGCCCTGATAAGTTCTATTCTACTTTATTTCTCTATACATTTTGACTTTTCTAGGCATCAGATATAAGTGGAGTCATATAATATTTCTCATTTTGTGTCTGGCTGGATATTTTTACTTAACACAGTGTTTTCAAAGTTCGTCTATGTTGTAGCATTTGTCAGAATTTCCTTCCTTTTTAAGGCTGAATAATATTTCATTGTACGTATATATCACATTTTTGCTTGTCCATTCGTTGGTCAATGGACATTTGTGTTGTTTTCACCTTTTGACTATTTTGAGTAACCCTGCTATGAATAATGGTATACAGATATCTGCTCAAGTCCCTGCTTGCTGTTCTTTGGGGATATATCTGGAAGTGGAATTTCTAGATCCCATTTAATTTTAATTAGTTTCTATTGTGTGCCCTGCTATTAGCTTATGAACTTTTTTTAAAAAAATTATTCAAAGCTGAGCACAGTACCTGGATATAATAGAGATTGGATCTTAGGAGGGATTTTATGACGATAAAGAAAAAGCAGAACTCTCTCCCTGCTGATACAGAGAGAAAGCTTATGAAAGTCGATCTAGGCATGCCTGTTACTTGCTCTAAGTCTCCACAGGATGATCCCTATGGCAAGTCCAAACATAACTACCAGCAGTGATTTCTCCAGTATAGGTCTGTCTCCTAAAAAAAATAATAATAATAATAATCACATCTTCTCCATTAAAGTAACTGAATTTTCAACAATGTATGTCTAATTATCATTCTCACTATTGTTAAGTTCCAGAAAGCAAGAACATTTTTTCTCCTTTGTGCTCTAAGTACATCAGTGCCTGACATGTATCCAAAATGTATTTGTTGAATGAATGCATCAGTGAATCAAATGATAAATTTATAGTAGCTTTTCCATGTGGAGGAACTCCTTCCTTTTCTGCCACATAAGAAATCTCCAAGTGAAATGTAGATCATGGTTCTTTCTTGTTTTTGAGCTATTAATCTCCCCTGGGATCTCTATTTTTTGTTTCCCTAATAAATTCTAGAAACTTGTTGTATTCTACTTTGTTCAGTTCAACAATATTATAGCAAATTATTATTCACCTGTGTAGGACAAATTTATGTGAATGCTCAGTAATTTGAAATATTAAAATTAACAATAGCATACTGAATTAGGGAAAACTTGCATAGGCTCCTCCTGAAATTCAAGTGTACAACAGAAAGCATCTGCACTACAGAAATAAATAGACATGTAATATCTTATACTGGTAGTATCGCTTTGACTTTCCTCTACCCAAGAAAGTCAAAGTCTTTCATATTAACCAGTTTTCAGGACATCCATTTATCCACTTCTCAACTGAGCTTTAGTGAAATGTCTATTTTCATACTACTTCAGGCTGACTTCTCTGGAAATTCCTGATGGTACCAATCCTCACATCTAATGATTGCATAGCTCAGTAATATCCTCTACTATAAAATATATGTGGAATTCAACTCTGGACTTGTATCTTGATCTTCTGCCCTTGTTCAAATGATTCTACATTATTTTCTATATTTTTCATTTGTTTTAAGCCACCACACCAATAATGTTTATATTGTTGGGATACTAAAATAATTTTGATTATTTGATTATCCACTAGACCTGTAAGTAAGTTTATAGGAGGTGTAATTGGGAGTGATTTGACAATTATACAAAAGGGTATCCTTTTTTATTGTTTTCACCTGGATTTCCCAGAAAGCTTCATATTTTCAAGTTGTAATAACATTTAGAATATTAAGGTGAATGATAAGGAATATAATTCGCCATTGAGTGAGAGAGTGGCAAACCTATCTTACTTAAGGAATAAACAAATGGGAAAGACAGATCGGAGTGACACGTTGACCAGTAAGGGTTTAGAGCCTGAGAAGATGAAAGGTTTAATCAAAATGACTCGTGGCTATTTAGAGAAGATATCCAGGGAGGATGAGGAGTGGGCAACTCTCTCAGGTTGCTGCCCTCAGGACAGGACAAATTGGCAGGATCCTTGAGGCAACCAAAAGAAATTCAACCAAAGGGAATAGTCAGCCAAAGACAGTAAATGGGGAAAGAAATCTGAGTTACTTCTTAACCCTCACTACTGTTCTAACAGTTTCACACCCACTCTATAGACCTTAATCTGAAGGTACTTATTTGTTTTATTTTGATGTATTATCCTGTTAAAGTATCCCCAGATGCCCATTTTTTAGATAATCTTCTCACTTTGAGATAGTTGTAAATTCTCATGTAGTTGTAAGCAATAATAGCGAGAGATCCTTTAGCCAAGATTTATCCCAGTGGTAATATACTGTAAAACTATGGGATGATATTACTACACACATCAGCATTGATATAAGCCACTCGTACTATTCATAGTTCCTGAATTTTGCTTGCACTCACATATGCATACACAGGTATTTTTAATTCTGTGCATTATCACACATGTACAAGTGTGTATCCACCATCACAGACTAGATGCAGAACTCATCCATCACCACAAGGATCCCTCGAGCTGCCCTTTCATTTTTTTAAATTTTTATTTTTAAAGATTTTATTTATTTGAGAGAGAGAGAGAGAGAGGTTGACTGGGGTGAGGGGCAAAGGGAGAAGCAGACTCCCTGTTGAGCAGGGAGCCCGATGTGGGGCTTGATCCCTGGACTCTAAGATCATGACCTGAGCCAAAGGCAGACACTTAACTGATTGAGCCACCCAGGGGCCCTTCATGCTGCCCTTTTATGACCACCTCCACCTACCCAACTCACTCACCCCGATCTCTGGCCTCTGGCAATTGCTACCCTTTTCTCCATTTCCAGAACTTTGTCTATTCAAAACTGTTATATTGAATCCATACTATACATCACGCTTTGAGATTGGCTTTGTTTTTTCAACTCAGCATACTTCCCATGAGATTCACCCAAGTTACTCTGTGTGTCAGTAGTTTGTTCCTTTTCATCGTAGAGTGGTATTCCATGGTATGGATGTACCACAGCTTGTTTAACCATTCATGCTTGAAGGGCATGTGGGCTGTTCTCCCAGATGGCTGCATTTGACTGTTACAAATGAAGATGGTATGAACACATGCACATAGATTTTATATAAATATAAGTTTTCGTTGCTTTGGTATAAAAGCTTAAGAGCCCAATTGCTGGATTGTATGCTAAACCCATGCTGAGTTTTGCAAGAAAGTGCCAAAATGTTTTCCAGAGTGCCTGTACCATTCATTTCTTCCAGCCATGCATGAGTGATCCAGTTTGTCCATATCCTCAGTGGGATATGATGTTGTCACTATTTTAAAATTTTAGCCATTATGATGGGTATAGTGTTAGCTCATTGTGGATATAAATTGCATTTTCTTAATGGTTAATAATGCTGAACATCTTCTCATGCACTTATATGTCTGATGCTTATGTTTAACCTGACTCTGCCTAAACATATTAGAAACATAAAGGACAGGAGACAGGATTTAAAGCAAACTTTAATTTTTTTTTTTTTAAATTTTGATTCCCAAACCCAGTCATAGATAGAACAAAGAGAGCTCACCATAGCTCCATTATTTATTAGAATTTGAATATATGTTTCTAAAGCAAGGGCATTTTAGTTAAATTCAGCTATGACTGATTATAATAGCACTCCTTTGAGCAACATCAAAGGACTGATGAAATTTCTTTTTATTGAATTTCAACTTTGTATTAGGAATCAGTTATTAATTTTAGGCATCCTTTATGAATTATCATTGTTATACATGTTATTTGAAGATATTCTGATTGGACTCTTTAATCTGCAGTAATCTATTTATATACTAAACGTACATTCATTTCCTATCTCTTTGTAAATGTGTCCAGGGGCACTTGTTTGTTAAAAAGAGTGCATTGAAAAATGCATTTTGTTTCATTTTTAGATTATTTTTTAAAAGCTGTAATAATGCTTAGGCTCTGTAAATGCAATTACCTTCACATTTTGTTTTCTTTCCAAATAGACATTTTGTCTCTTTCCTTCAAATGTTTTCTCTTTATCTTTAACAGGTTGATTTAGTGAATATTGGAAGCACTGACATAGTAGATGGAAATCACAAACTGACTCTTGGTTTGATCTGGAATATAATCCTCCACTGGCAGGTAAGAATCCTGATGAATGTTTCCTTTTTGTGTCAAATGTTGCTGATCCTTCCTTTCATTTTTACCCTTCACCTGCAAAGCAAACATACATACCTCTAGCAATACAAAGCCCCTGTCCATAGCACTGCCTTTCAAACTGGCACAACTGATGTCATTTGAAATGTGAAGGATCATCAAATTATAAAACAGGTTCTAGAACATTTGCAGAAACATTTTTTTTCTAAATTTTATTTCCACGTGTGGAGATGAGCCAAAAAATATCTTATCAATAGGTTAATAAAAATATTTTTCACAAATATGTGTCTTCTATAACTTGTCCTCATGTGAAACTACGTAATTTCGTAAAAACTATTAATCACTACCAAATGAATGAGACTTTACAAATCCTTTGTATTCCTCAACATAAATTAATGTCAATAAAAGATTGGTGGGATATTATTATCTATATATATATATTGTACATACAAACTAACTTCATAATCTGCTTTCAGAATTGCATTTTTTTCTAAATACCTCCGCATAGGGTTTTCTGAATGTCTATACTTATTGGACCTCTGTAAAACAGATCAAAGGTCATTTGGTTTAGTGAAAAGAGTATACATTTTTTCACTCAGACCAGCATGGGCTGAAATTTCAATTCTCCCATTCACCATCTGGTAGTGACATTGGGTATAATGCCATCCGTTTCTGGGCCATAATTCCCTCACTGTCAAAATAGAAAAATAATAATTAACATGTATATTTCTTGTCAGGATTAAACAAGAGAGTATCTGCAAGGCAGTGCACTATGCCATTGTCACTACAGGTGTATCATATGAATAATTTTGATTGCTTGGATTTTTCTACTCATATGTTAAGACTCTGAAGGAAAATTGGGATGTCTGCTTTTTTACTAGCAGAGATTAATTTTTTTATAAAACAATTTTGATATGTAGTTTATATATCATAAATTTACCCATTCTAAGTATAAAATTCAAAGCGTACGGACTGGTTTAGTTCTCTTTCCCAGGGCTTCTCAAATTATTTTGAGTAAGGAATGGTTTTTTCCCCAATCCATCAAAGATTTTTGGGATATTTGCAAGGTTGTAAAATCATGAAAACAATTAATTTTAGCACATGTCCATCTTATGCTTATTTATGGTCACACCCCACTCCAACCCTCAGCCCTGGGCAACCATTTATCTATTTTCTGTTCCTATGTTTGCCTTTTTGGACATTTCATGTCAATGAAATGATATAATAAGTGTTCTTTTATATATAGTTTCTTTAACTGAACATAATCTTTGAGGTTTATCCTTATTGTAGCAAGTATCACTACTTCATTTAGTAGGGTTGACTTAACTTAAACTGTACTTTGCTCCTGCTCAGAGTCAGTATATAGACCAGAAGGATACCTATTCAACTCAGCAGGTGAACTGACCCACATATCGAGCCAATTGACGCCCATATCCTTTTGTTCGAAACACTCTGAGCAGGCTCAATCTTATATCACAGCAATATGGGAAGAGATCAGAGCGCCCGGGTGGCTCAGTGGGTTAAAGCCTCTGCCTTTGGCTCAGGTCATGATCAAGCCCCATATCAGACTCTCCGCTCAGCAGGGAGCCTGCTTCTGCCGCCCCCCACCCCCCCCCCCGCTGCTTGCATCTCTGCCTACTTGTGATCTCTGTCAAATAAATAAATAAAATATTTTTTAAAAATATGGGAAGAGATAGAGGACAGCATAGTGGATGACGACAGAAAACAGAGCATGAGAATTTTAAATGAACCCGAGATTCCCAATTCTGGGCCTTTTCCACATAGTGATGGTGTCAAATAAAATGAGCAAGGCAACATAGGGCCCCCCCCACCAAATTGGTTTATTTCTGTTGCTGAGTACTTCTCAAATTCTCTTGAGGAAAGAACAGTTTTTTCCCCTTTTCCATTGTGTGTAAATCATAATAACACTGAAGCACTACAAAAATGAAATAAAAAGATACCGAAAACCCAAGCCATTTTAAAATTAAACTCAACAGATGTATGAGAACCTTATAAAATTGTTACAGAAGTTACTAATGGACTATTGTATTTATCTTATGATCTAGTAACAAATAGTTCATGGAGGGACCCCATCTTGCAGAAGACACTAAAGTTGCATAGATGTTGGTCATGACAGAGCCGGCATGAAAAGTTAGGCATGCACAGAGACCCAAAAGGCTATTGTAATTGTATTTTTGACCCAAACTGTCTCTGATATGACCTCACACTTATTTTCTTGAAACCCTTTCCAACTCTATCTCCAATCATTGCAATATAGTTTCAAAACTACACTGATACTTTTTTTTCATTTGCTTGTGAGCTTGCTCATTTTTTGAAAATTAGCATATAGAGGGGACTTTCATATTATGGAATACCAGAAGGAATGATTTTACACTCTTTCCTTGTCTGAGACCTCTCTTAGAGTCTGTTATTTTACACTGATGTCCTTGAGTCACCATATCCTCGTGATTGCAAGGATGTAGACTCTTCTCAGCCTCTGCCTCCTTATCTTATCTCTCTTCTATCACCCTGCTTAGTTCTCTTAAAACTACTAAAAATGCTTACAAAAATTCTTCCTGCACAATACTCATCATAACCCATTGAATCCCAGGAGGTGTTTTCACTGAGAATAGGTATTTGCCTTCCTATTAAGTAGTCAAAAAAGCCATTGAATCTCAGCACCGACCAACCTAATGTACTTTCTGGATCTAACAGATTGAGAATGGCATTAAGAGATGGAAGGATGTGAATCTTTTGTTCCAGAGCCACATTGTATGTTACTACCAGTGCCATGCGGACTTCTCTTTGCACTTGTAAAAGCTCAGGAATGCCTACCCTATCTTTCCGGTCACTGTTTTTTTTTTTTTTTTTCCAGTTTCCATGTAAATAAAATTGTTAGTCTGAAAAATAATGCCTCTATTGAGAAATAAACAGCTCTGGACAAAACTGTGAAACAGACAACGTGTGTTAGGCATCTTTTTCTTCTTTAAGTGCAGACCTTCCTTTTTTGGGTGGTCAGCTCAGCTCTTACAACCAGCTGGAGATACAAACATATCCTGCAAACAGTAGTGTGCTATTTGAGGTCAGGTCCCCCCCTTTGCTGGCTAAGTCAAAGGAGATACTCAAATCCAGGGCTACTTTAAATGGCAATGTTTATTTATTTATTATTTGCCCATCATACAAGACAACGATGGTTTTGGTGCTGCTGAAAGCCCTTGCTGTAAACTCCTGCCTACCTAACGCCTTGGATGCAAGACAGTTCTTGCTCCAGTTTCCTTCACACAACCATCCTTCCCTTGGAGAAGACTATCCCTACTCCTCTCTACTCCTACCCCTCCACCATGGCTCCTTGTCATCACAGGATGGATTGTGGAAAGTAGACCTTGAATTTAGCAGGCAGGACATTCATTAAGGCACACCTTTGGGACGAGTACTTGAGGGAGTGAGAAGCACTGGAACTGAGATATCCCCTCCCCTCCTCCCAGCAAGGGCTGTTTGCAACCCCACGGGGAACTGGAAGCTAGAATAGCCCTTCAGCTTTGTCTTCAGTAGGGCTGACGTGGCTGAGTCTTTATACCATTTCCCTTCATCAGTCCCTAGATGTGGGCTGCCCTAGGAAGGGCTTGACTCTGCCAACTCACTGGGTTCCTGAGAGGACTCACAGCAGTGGGCTTTGACAGCTGCAGCAACACGCCCTTTTAAAGGACAATCTTGGTGCTGCATCTCTATCATACCTTCTTTTTTTTTTTTAAGATTTTTATTTATTTATCAGAGAGAGAGAGGGGGAGAGAGTGAGCACAGGCAGACAGAATGGCAGGCAGAGGCAGAGGGATAAGCAGGCTCCTTGCTGAGCAAGGAGCCCGATGTGGGACTCGATCCCAGGACTCTGGGATCATGACCTGAGCCGAAGGCAGCTGCTTAACCAACTGAGCCACCCAGGCGTCCCTCTATCATACCTTCTTTACCCAGTTAACTCCTAGTCATTTTTTGAAATCACTGCTCATTTCAACTTTTTCCTTTTAAAAATTGACGTATAGCTGTATACACACACACACACACACACACACACACACACACATATTTGTTTAAATTGATTTTCTTGCTTAGGGACTGTATGTCCAAAAGTTAGAAAAATTTTCTGCTTTAAGACTCACTTTAGGACCAACTCAGTGTCTGACTGAAAGTTGATCCTTAATAAAGATTTCTCGGTAATTGCCTTTTAAGTAGGAAAAGAACCGATTATCTTACATTACCCTTTATTATTACCATTATTATTTTCTTAGCAACATTTGTACCCAAATAGAAGAAGCAGTAGTGAGGCTGAGGCTGATAAGCTGAATTAATGACATAATGATGCTAAAGAAGTTTTGGATTAAATACCGTGTTGTCCTTTAACATTACGTGCATAGAGAGCAATCTGGCCAAAGCATTTCACAAATGAAACCAATTCATCATGGGAGGGTTGCCCAATCAGTGCAGCTCACCACCACGGAGCCAGTAGGTGCTGAGCCCAGCCCTGGTTCAGCACAGGACACAAAAGTCTATGTCTTGTAATCACTGTGCATGGAGATTGTTCACCTAATAACTTTAGAATATGATGAGAAAATGATATAGCTTACATAACTATTCACCCTATTTATTCACTGAGTAACTGACTAAATAAGCAGGTCAGAAGGAATTAAGAAAACTGCATAATCTGCCTCTAAATAATAGATTTAGCTATCAAGGGATCATGATAAATATATGCAAAGATTTCACATCTTCAAATCATTACCACATTTACAAAGTATCATCTCAAATCCTTTATAAGTATTTTAAAGTTATATTTAACAGTCTATCCTAAAATTTACATTGACTCTTTCATAAAAAGAGGACTAACATTGGAGATATAAAATATGTATTTTCCCCTGAGGCCTTTGTTAACTTCTACATGGATGAAGAAGCAAAATAAAATGTCATATTTAGAATATATGATAAATATTCATCATCTGAACAAATGTTGGTAGTATATGGACCTTACGCTTTCCAAAAAGAAAGCCCTTAGTGGTAAAAACTCAACACATTTACTTATATATTTCCTTCAGGTATACGATAAGGGGCCTGACTTATATTTAAAAAGTAGCCTAGTAATTATGATTCTACTAGAATATATAGACAGTTTTTCTATAATGTGGTGTCACTGCATTTTTGAAACACAGAAAAGTGTTGAGAATGGATTTCTGCTTCAGATTAGTTAGAAGAATGAGACTCGGAAATACATCATTTGCACAAAGCTTAGGAGAGAATCCCATGCACAGAAACTAATAAAAATAAAACCAAGAGTCTGGCCTTTTTCTCCCTTCCCACGGCCTGGGTTTCCACCTCTCTCCAGTCTTCTGGTAGGAGCAGGAGGGAGGCAGAGCTTCATCGCCCGCAGAACTTGACCCTGACCCCAACCTGAAACCAGACCAGAGCCAGGGCTTCCAGTGCGGGCTGCCAGGGCTTCCAGGGCTTCCAGTGCGCCCTCCGGTGCTAGCTCAAGGACCGCCTCCTGCTGGTGGAGTCATGGGGGTACTTGGTCACCTCTGCTGTGTGGTGTCCTCAGCAGCCCCCTTCCAGCCCGTGCCGGTGTAGGACTTCTGCCGGCCCTCTCCCTCCCCTCGCTGATGCCCTGCGGCTGACAGAGGTAGGGCTTGCACTGTTTCACGATGGACTTCCTACACAGTGTCGCGGTGGTCCTCGTCTATCTATCTCCCTTGTAGGATCAACAAGTTCTCCGATGGGGCTTTCAATGTAGCGAGGTCCCCTGGCTTCTTTGCCACCTTCCTGCTTGTAAGGGGCCAATGATCTTTAAAGATGGGGCCAGGTTCCTCAGAGGAGGAGACACTGCAGGCGAGAGCCAGAAAGGCTGAAGAAGAAAAAGTGCCGACTCTGTGGACTCTGAAGTCCTGCCAGTGCCTACAACCCTAGCCACACGGGCCATCAGCCCTGCCTCCTCTGGCTGGAGTGTGGCCAGGAGACAATGTGTGCTGGGACAGGGGCTGTGACTTCTCCAGGAGCAGCGGCGGAAGTCCCGAACAGAGTGGCCTGCCCACAGCCCCAAGGTGATTACACAAAAGGACACCACTTGGCCTAGCTCCATCTAAGCACTCTGCCTGTGAGGGCATCTTGAGTATTCCTCCCCTTCTCCCTACATCTGCTGCACATCCTTAAGCCCTTAACCTCTCTGCCTAAAACAAGAGTAAGGGGACAATGCAGGCAGAGCCTGTTACCTGACACAGGAAGCATTTTGTACCGCAGGAGGAGAGAGGGTGGGGGGTGCGAGAACTAGTAAGACAGCCCTCCAGGCACCAGTGGTTTTGTCTGCATTTGGTGCCCCTGCTCATAGCAGGCACTTTGTTGAGAATGATCCTTCCAAGATTCTTTTCTTCAGAGAGTACCAGGTCCCTCTTCAGTCTTCATACTGACCTTTGCCCTGTCATCTAGGAGAGAATGGGTCTCTGTGACAGTAACTGACACCTCACGTATTTGGAGAGCATGCCTTCTTCAGGTGACATGACTCTTCTAAGACTGTTTCAAAGAAGAGCTCTTAGATTCGTTTATCAGGTCCAGAATATTAAGAACACCATGAAATAACAGTGACAGCATCCTGGGTTGCTTTGCGGGGGCGGCGGGAGTGGGAGCACCAGCCCTGTGCTTCTGGACACCAGAACGGGTCTCTCACCTCCTCTGGAGAGGTAAGATGTGCCTCTAGGGACCTACACTATGTATGTATGGATGGATTTTGTAACATATTTTTTTTTTCTGTAAAAGCAGTATCTTAAATGTCATTTCCTATAACCGAAGAGGCTGCATAAATGAGCCAAAGTTCTGGATCCATGTTTTGAGCATTTGTAACCTTTGTTTTTCTATTGCATGTGAAGCTCTGTCCTAAAAAAAAGCCATAACAAATGAAACCAAACTGACTACAGAACAAAAACAAACATAACAACTCAAGGCAATACATTCACAGTTTTTAGGGATAAATACTTTCTCTTTTGCTGATTTTTTTGTGTTCTTTACTTTAAATAGGCAAACCCATTTTTCTGTTCTTTTTTTTCATTTTGGTCAGTAAACATAATTTGCATTATTTTAAGTAATAGTATAAACCTAGGGATTTTATTTTACTGTAGTTGTCCT
This sequence comes from Mustela lutreola, assembly GCF_030435805.1. Taxonomy (NCBI): domain Eukaryota; kingdom Metazoa; phylum Chordata; class Mammalia; order Carnivora; family Mustelidae; genus Mustela; species Mustela lutreola. The sequence continues at coordinate 28,404,483 of NC_081308.1, read as the reverse complement.
TTAGTTCTTAAAACAACCTTTTACATTTAAGAAACAGGCCTAAAAAAGATTAAATGGCCCAATTAGCACAATTTGTTAATAGCAAATGTAAAATTTGAACCTAAGTTTAAATTAAATAAGCTCATTCTCCTAGCCACCATGCCATTATTTCTGTCCTAAAAACACTAAAATTAAGTCCTCGGTCAATAACAAGTCTGATGTTTTTGTGTACTCTTGTCTAGTATATACACTGAAAGAAGATAAGCAATTCTAAAAGCACAAAATCAATAGTTTAATGTGACAGAATCCAGGACTGATATTAAATGTGTACAGTAAATGGTGTATGGTGACACCAACCAATCAGAATACATTCCTAAGTAATTAGAATGGACTCCGTCCTGGTAGAATCTATTATTCCTCATTACTAATTGACTCTAAAATTTCTATTACCTATTACCAAAGATTAGGACATTTAAATTTGAGTTTGTGTGGTTCTTGTTCAGAGAATGCATTTTCTCATGAAATTCTTATTTTCTTATGAAAATTTCTTTCCACACATAGGTCAAAAATGTAATGAAAAATATCATGGCTGGATTGCAACAAACCAACAGTGAAAAGATTCTCCTGAGCTGGGTCCGACAATCAACTCGTAATTATCCACAGGTTAATGTCATTAACTTCACCACCAGCTGGTCTGATGGGCTGGCTTTGAACGCTCTCATCCACAGTCATAGGTAAGGAGACTACTGAGATATTGACTAATTTTTGTAAGTATTGATTTTGAGACGGATTATCTTTTTCTTAAGTGTGATTCCAGCTCATTTTCTACTATGTGACATGTTATGTACTTAACCACATTGATCTGACTATCAATTGGAATGCACCGAATAAAAATATCCTATTTTTTATGTGATATATCATTTCGTTGTTGAAATATTAAAATACTGGAGCATGAATGTGGTTATGGTGGGAGGGAGAGGGGACCAGCATGTTTGAAATTCAGACTTTTCCTGAAAATCAAGGTTATATTCTAAGTTGGGGAAGAATGGTGTTGGTCTTTGTAAACAAATTCTGTGTTAGTATTGTATGTATTTTTTTATATTTCGGGATTAAAAGAGGCTCCGAACATCTTAGCAAGCAAGGCAAAGAGCAGACCACAATTAATTCTATGACTCAGTGCTTAGAATATCAAAAGAAACAATTGCTCTGGAACAGCAGGGCAACTGCTTTAAAAGCACTGAAAGAGAGTTCTGTGGATCTTCGTAAAAAGAACTCATTGTGATACAGTGAACCACATGTTCTTAACCATATTCCATACACTGTTACATTTTCTAAGATAACAAAATCATTGTTTGCTTTTTTCTTGTATAAAGAAGCTTAGTAAATGAATTATTAACAGGTCAAGAAAAAGCAAAACAACGTGGGAAATACGTACATATAATGCAGTCATTTATATTATATGTAACATAGAAATATATATTCTATGTATAATACATTCACGCTAAGGGATATCTGCTTTGGTTTTCCTGTTACCCATCTCTTTTATCCAGTTCAATCCCCAGGGTCAAATACATTGCCTTATTAACTGTGTTTGAAATGCCACTGGACAGCATCTGTCCTGATTTTCAAAGCAGCTTATCTTTTTCTCACTTTGATCTTTCTTTTCTTGGCGAGTCTCCCATTGCCCTATGCCAGTCTTGTTTCTAGAAAAGTCCAGAATATAAATTTTCTTCGTGCTAAAGCTCAATCCAAGAACAAATGCTCTCTCAATAAGCAGCTTTGTCAGGTGTCTTGCTCCAGCTGGATTTAATTAACCCCATCCAGACTGAGTTTCCAGGTGAATGACTCAGCAACGTGATTTTCAAAAGGAGGCAAGCTTACACTCATTTGGCATGTTAAGCAGTGTTAACACGTTGTTTTTCCTAAGTATGACACGAAGAAAAATACTGCACAGCTTCAATACAGCCAGATGAGAAGGAATAGAGGCATTCATTCTGCATGATAAGTCAGTGCAGATTTATGCAGCCACATGCTTCACAGTAACGGCCTGAACATATTGATCTTGCTGTTCATGTACACGTTTGCAGATGAACAGAAATATCGAGGATCAGGTTAGACAGTCCTTGTTGGCTCTTCAGCATTTTCCTTTCAAGTGGAAGGCTTCAGTCCTGCCAGCATGTTCACACACTACGTTCGTTTGTTAATATTGTATTTCATAATTTCGGAATATATTTGTAATACAGTAAACATTTCCAGATTGCCCTGCTGCAGCTGTCCCTGACCCACTCTTTCTCTCTCAGAATATCATTTATATCTTCTCTCCTGTCATATTGAATGAATCATCAGTAACTCCCTTTTCATACATAACATAGCTACTTTTCAAGAGGTTTCTCACAGTTGATAATGCTCTTTCATGAATCATCTCCCTCTTCTTTTTGTCTTTGACAGATGTTCATATTGTTTATCTAAAGAAAAAAAATGCTTGGAACTTTCTGTTCCAAGGTGATTGTCCTTGGTAAGCTTAGGAATGTCACGAGGTGTTCTGATTTCAATAATTGAGTGACTAAGCTCTATAGAACAATGGCATGCACTTATTATAGAGCATAGGGATTGACAAAGAATCTTGCCAAAGATTAGGGTATTGATGGCTTTATGTCTATTTAAGGCTAAATCTTATCTTAATATGTAGGAAATTAGAAGTATTATATGAAAGCACAAAGCTGACTATAGTATAGTTAAAAGGAAGACAGATTCTACTTTTGTGGGAAAACTAGATACTTGACTAGAAAGAGCTCAAAATATATGATAAGTTTCAATAAGTATGATGTTACAATTAAATTTTCTTACTAATTCTTCATTTTAATTTATTACCATAGAGATAACATAGCATGTGGTTTAAAAAAAAAAAAAAAGTGAGACATAGGAGGGTGCTAAGGAAAAAAAAAACCTGAATATGTCTTCATGACCCCAACCCCACCCCATCACGATCCACTTCCTACAAATGCTTACTGTTGGCAACTTCTTTTATTCTTTCTCAGTTTTCATAATTATGTATTTTTATTTCCTGATAATTGATGTCTGGCAGTAGATGGATTTACTCCTTGATATGAAGCCCACAAATATTATCTCTTAACCCCATCTATTTCTAATTTGATTACTATCATATAATCATTTCATTCTTTTAAAAAATCTCTTAAAGAATTTATTTGAGAGAGAGAGTACACACAGAGTGAGAAGAAGACTTCCTGCTGAGCAGAGAGCCTGATGCAGGGTTTGATCCCAGGACCTTGAGATGATCTGAGCCAAAGGCAGATGCTTGACTGACAGAGCTACCCGGGCACCCCTGATCATTTCATTCTTGAAATTGTTGCCTGCTTTACTTTAAGTGGTCTTGGTGTACCTTGTTTCATCAGGTTTAGACAAGATCTGTTGACTACCATATATAACAGATGGCAAATGATCACATTTGCACTTCCTCCTCTTCTCTCCTCGCCACTTTCCATTTTGTTATTATAATATTCTTAGAAAAATGTCTTTGGAGTATAGCTGACATGCAATGTTACATTAGTTTCAGGTGTATAGCATAGTGGTTCAACAACTCTATACATTATGCTATGCCCAACTCAAGTGTATCTACCATCTGTCACGATGCAATGCCATTACAGTATCATTCACTACATTCTCTCTGCTATGCCTTTTATTCCCTTGACTTACTCCTTCTGTGACTGGAAGCCTGTATCTCTCATTCTCTTTCACCCACCCCACCCACCACCCTCCTGTCTTATAGTATTCTTGAATTGACAGTGTCTGTAACATTTATATATGTAGGTTATGGGTGTGTTTGGCATGAGTCTGCAAGTTGAAAATGCATTACTGCTATTTCACAAATATAATTTACTTTAGAACAAAGTAATAGAAGTTAATGTTTAGTAAGTTAATGATATTTTGTAGGCACTTTTCTAATTAAAATATCCTACCTGTTTTTCATGACATAGATACTATATAATTAGCCCCATTGCACATATTGGGAAACTGAGACACAGACAGGGTGCATTATTTACCTTAGACTATTTGGTTAATATGTGGTAGAGCCAGGATTTGAATTTATAGAGGGCTCTGCTTATTTACTAGGCTATGTTGTCTTCTTCAACTTGTCTGTTTCCTCAAAAGACTGGTGAATTTTGGTTGGCATTCCTATTTATGGATTCAGATTTGGGTCAGTAACTTTCTTCTGCAGTTGGTTAGTCTTACAATTCTTTATGCATTTGGAACTCAGAGTCATTTAAAATGTTAATTAATAATAAATTTTAATGATTTAAAATGTTAATTTTAAGGCTAGAATAGACCACAAAGGCCATTCAGCACATTTTTTTTCCTTTTTAAAATGAAAACACTGAAGATCAAATAGATAATATGACTTAGATAGCTCCTCACCCGGGTGATTAGTTCATGGCCAAGAGGAGAAGGGCATATAGGGAGAAGGGTTAGAATGAATAAACAACTCTATTCTTTTTCATCCTACTGATTTAACCTTGTTGATTGTACTACAGGTGAGAAAGCTAGTTTCCCACACTCTCCCACCTATAAACTTTCGCATTTCCCTTGCTGAGAGGTGTAGAAAAGAAGGTAAGGCAGAGGTTGCATAGTGAAGTTAAAACTTTCCCCAAAGAGTCTAAAATTTAATTTGTATTTCTTTTTTTTTTTTTTTTTTTTTTTTTTTATTTTTTTTTTATATTTTTTTTTTTTTTATTTTTTATAAACATATATTTTTTATATACATATATTTTTATCCCCAGGTCTGTGAATCACCAGGTTTACACACTTCACAGCACTCACCAAATCACATACCCTCCCACCACTACTAGAGTCAGCTCCCAACTTATACATATTTTAGGTTCTAAAATACTGTTAGCTCTTCCGGGTGACTTGGAGTATAGAGGGCACATTATACTTCCTAAGAAGTAGACACAATTCTGGTAAATTAATCAGGGTAGCTTTAAGGGGGCTTAAGTGGGTAGAAGAAGAATCAATGAAACAAGATGGAATTGGGAGGGAGACAAACCATAAGTGACTCTTAATCTCACAAAACAAACTGAGGGTTGCTGGGGGAGGGGGTTTGGGAGAAGGGGGTGGGGTTATGGACATTGGGGAGGATATGTGCTTTGGTGAGTGCTGTGAAGTGTGTAAACCTGGTGATTCACAGACCTGTACCCCTGGGGATAAAAATATATGTTTATAAAAAATAAAAAATTAAAAAAAAAGAAAAGGAAATGAGAGTCAAATAAGCAAGTTGTACCTTTATTTTCCATTTTTGAAAAAAGCAGTTAAGACCATCCTTATAATTTCTTTACTTGCAGATCATGAGTTTTTTTTTTAAATTTTTTATTTTTTATAAACATATATTTTTATCCCCAGGGGCTTTTTTTTTTTAAGATTTTATTTATTCATTTGACAGATAGAGATCACAAGTAGGCAGAGAGGCAGGCAGAGAGAGGAAGAGAAGCAGGCTCCCTGCTGAGCAGAAAGCCCCGATGCAGGGCTCCATCCCAGGACCCTGAGATCATGACCTGAGCCAAAGGCAGAGGCTTTAACCCACTGAGCCAGCCAAGCACGCCAATAGTTCATGAGGTCTTAAGCAGGAGTCCATTGACAGAACCAATTGTCCTAAAATTCTGTGTAAGTTATGTGTAAAGATTTGGACAGTTTTGTGTATGGATAAAAGTTTTATAGTGATCATCAGACTCTCAAAGGTATCTGTGATCCAGAAAAGGCAAAAAACCACTAGACTAATGGTTTTCAGTGTTGTTGGGGTAAATTGTAATTCCTTAAATAGCCACTGCCTCTCACAAACTCATCCTAGTTCCCCTTCCTTGGAACAGTATCTCCTGCCCCTTCTAGATACTGAAAATCTCTCAATGGAGCCAGACCTGGGAGGTCTGACTGAACACATTCTGCTTTTTTTCTTCCATAAGAACTTTGATTTTTAAATATCCATACAACTCAGAATATTCTCAAAAACTTCTTAAATCTAAACCCAAACCACCATTTAAGATACCCTTAAGCCTCAAAAAAATATTTCTTGACCTCTTCAAATTTTAGAAAACCTGGTATCTTATTTTCTGTATTTTTCACATCTAGTATTTATTTTAACTTATGATGTGTGCATTTTTTCCTTATAAGGTTTTAAGTCTTTATAGGGTAAGAACTCCCTCTTATGCTTCTTCATGTTTTCTCTATTATCAAGTAAAATGGTATTCATATATTATGTTCTTATCCATTCTCTGGTTGCATGTCAACAAAATTTATCTAGTCAACACATATTTAGTTAACAAATATTTATGGACCTTCTTCTGTGTGTGATGCTGGGTTTCTAGAGGTGAACAAAACTGGCGAAAAAATTATATATTCTGCATTCTAGTGGGGGAAACAGATATATAGAAAAGATTAATTAAATATATAAAATATTAAATAGTAGTAAGTGGTGACGAGAAAGAAAGGGATAGGAAATGAGTACGTTGAAGGATTCACCAATAATACGACTTTCAAGGAAAGACACAAAGGAAGTGGAGGAGTGAGCCATGTCCATGTCTGAGGGAAGAGAATTCCAGGCAGAGAGAGCAGCACATGCAAACACAGAAGCTACTAGTCAGTTTGAGGAATATGAGGAGAGAGGCAAGGAATCAAATCTGCAGGTTAACAGGGAGCTAAACCATGTAGGGCCTTGTAGGTCACAGTTAAATCAGTGAATTTTACTCCCTGATAGCAGGGATTTGAGAATTTTATGATGCAACATTTTTTTAAAGATTTTATTTATTTATTTGACAGACAGAGGTCACAAGTAGGCAGAGAGGCAGGCAGAGAGGGAGAGAGGAGGAAGCAGGCTCGCCGCTGAGCAGAGAGCCCAATGTGGGACTCGATCCCAGGACCCTGAGATCATGACCTGAGCTGAAGGCAGAGGCTTAACCCACTGAACCACCCAGGTGCCCCTATGATGAAACATTTTAACACATCACTCTGGCAGTTTTGCTGAGAATAGATTAATAAGAGCAAGGGTAGGAGTGGGGGAGCAGTTAGAAAGTTAATAAATTAAATCATCCATCCAAGATAAAATGGTGGTTTGGATGGAGGTGATGGCTGCAAGGGCAGTGAGAAGCGGTCAAATCCTGAATATATTTCCAAGTTAAGTGTTGTGTGAGAGTGAGAGTCATCAAGTTAGACTCCAATATTTCCATCTGAGCCACTGTGAATTTGAACTTGTCCTTGATCATAGAGAAAAGAAGAGCTATAAGAGAAGGAGGTGGGTTGGGGGAGTGTGATGGGGCTGAAAACCAGAAGCTCAGTTTTGGACACCTGAGTCTTGTGATGAATCTTAAGTAGAGATACCGAACAAGCGGATAAATCTTAAGTCCGGAGTTCAGGGAAGAGGTGTGGGCTAGGCTTACAAAATTGGAAGTTACCAGCAAATTGTTGGCATTCAAATTTCTGAGCCTGGATGGCATGAATATATTTTTGTTGCTTGGCAAGGGAGAATAAATTCTCCTTTGTTTTCTTCAGGATTTTCAAGTAAAATTGTGACTTGTTAAAATGAAAAGCATTGTTGAGGGGTCATGAAGAGTAACACTCAACATGATGGGCATGTGTTGTCAATTAAAAATCAGAAATAAAGTGAATCTCAGGAAATATTGTAAGTTGATTTATATTTTGTCTTTATGTGTGTGCATTTCAGGCCAGACCTGTTTGATTGGAATAGTGTGGTTGGCCAGCAGTCAGCTGCACAGCGACTGGAACATGCATTCAACGTTGCCAAATATCAATTAGGCATAGAGAAACTGCTCGATCCTGAAGGTTGGTACATTTCTGGACTATCACAGTTTTTAGTATAGTTTAATATTTATTGTCTCAGATTTAACATTTCCACAAACTAAGCACAGAAGAGAAACTATGCATTATATATTTTTCTATACCCTGGGTGTATTTAAAATGTTCTTTCACCTTGCAACATATTATGAATTGCCCTATATGATTTTAGTTCTCAAAATACCATTATCCAAAACTAAAGTGTAAATTGAGAAAGAATTCCAAGGCTTTTGAATGTGTATGTCTCAGGGATAAAGCATACTGCATTTGAAGTGTGTTGACTCCAAATAGTTATAAAAAAAAGTTCATGTTTTGCTTACTCTACCAAGAGATTTGATAGACTAATCAGCTATAATTAATTAGCTACTCTTGCCAGTTTCATTCATATGCTCTATAAAAGGCAACATGGTTTACTGTTTAAATCAGGAAATCTATTCCTGGCACTGCTTCTGTTACATTTTGTCATTCTGGGGGACTTCCTCCATTGGACGGTTATTCATTTTCTGCTTCAGTTGACAAGCAGCACTATATTTATATTTTTATTATATTGCACTTAAGTAAATGTCATCATTATCGCTGGTGCTACATAACTACATACTTTCGAGACACATGGGTTAGATGGATAATGATTCTTGACTTCTGCTTTTCTTCTAACCTATGAGGTACCTTTTTTGTTTGCCAACTTGTTTGACCTTGCAAACTCTGTTCTCACTTTCTTGAGGCTTTCCCATACTCTAAAACCACAATTTGGAGAACTTGTGTCTGTGGAGCTGCTATTTGGGTAGGGTTATGTAACTAAATGGTTTTGGGAATATGGAATCAGTTCTAACTAAGGAGATTGAATGGTGGTAATAGGTCTCCTCAGGAAAACCTCAGAAATAACTCAGGATGTTTTTTGAGGGGTGAATTTATCAATCACTAGAATCTAATCCTCTTTGTTGCAAACCTGATTACCTCATCTTATTGACAGCAGATCCATATGGTGACAGTGGTGAGGGGGCATAATTTTAAACTCAAAAGAGGATATATTAATCAAAATGAAAATTCAGTCATTTTAAATGAGATATTTAGCTATGATAAGAACCAGAATACTCACATGTAATTGACTGAAATATTGTTCTTAGTAATCACATGTACTTGGGAAGGAAAATTATAATAGCACAAATGTATTTCTGAGGTTGAAATCAGATTAAGTTCATTAGAAATGTTTCTTCTGCTTTAAATAATGCATAATTTAGCACTGACTCCTGTAAACTCTTTGTGTTGCTTCAATAGATGATTAGCATCCCTCCTGCCCTGGTTTAGCTCTAAGAAAGAAATTGTATCACTTAAGGAAGAAATCGTATCAATCATATTTCTTTGTTTTGCAGGATAGGAGAGGGTTGCCTCACTATTGACTCCCATAGTGATTTACATGTTTTTATACTCCATTGAGGTAGAGAAAGGCAAATGTAATGAAAATATAAACTCTGACCTGTAAGGGTAAGAGCCATAGTGTATAGATTTGAAGGATAAGTCTATTTAAATAGTGTTTTATTTTTCATTAAAACCATACATGGTAACCAATTCCCAATAAAATATGGTTTAAAATAGATCTTCATAAAATATGCTTTTAAATAGATCTTTTTCTTGTTAAGTGACAAGATGGCCAAAATGGCTTTTGTTCTTAAGTCTTCCTTTGAATCAGTGAAATAGGGACACCGAATAGGTGTCCACTTCATAATCAGAAAGTAGATTGATAAGCATGCAATCAGAAAAGGGCAGTTACATAAGTGATGTATTTTATAGCATAAAATAGCCTGATATACCCAATTCTGCACATTTTCCTAAATGGAAAGTATATATTGAAATGTACATCCTCAAGACCATTATAATATCTGAAACAACAATTCAAAATCAACCAAATATAATATGAAATGCAAGCTGATTAGTAGACAGCAAACCACTGGTTATGGTTTCATTTTGCCAGTAAAATCTTCAGTCTGAAAACCCTTTCTGTTCGTTGGCTTGCTTCCAATTCAAAGAGCGTTCTGTCTCCTAAAATGGTTTATTACAGTTTATTTATGGCTGTCAGTAGGATGAGGATTCAACATAAATCTTTTATTTTTAAGTATATTTCAGTTCCTGCCAGTGTGTTAAGGAAATACCCAAATATGCATCTAGAAATTGTTCAGAATTTTTCTAGAGATGATATCAATGATAATTGAAAGAGAAAAATATTAACTACATCATAAGGATTTTTATTCACTGATTCATTAGTCACAAAAGAAAAGCATTTGTAAGAGTTTAAGACTTAGAACACTCTCGTTGATGTACCTAACATGGGCGATTCATGGACTTCTTTCATTCTCTGTATGGTAATTACCTTTGAGATGTTCCTATTTTTATTTAACCAGATATTGGTTCTTTAGCTTATGCATGATGATGTCAGCTGTTCTCCAAAGCGATTTTTATTTTGTACCTAATATGCTTTTTAGGAGGTTAATAAAACATTTTGCTTTATGTTTGGGAAGGTTTATATTTGGGGGGATTGAAGTGATATTTGGGTTAAGAAATACTTGCCAAAAATGTTTTTAGAATTTTAAACATATGCTTCGCTGATTGGGTTGACTTATAAATTAAAAAGTCATTGAAATATAATTTGGAGGTTTTCATGTCTTGCATATATTGACTTTGGTATGCTTTGTTTGGCTTTAACTGGTGTTTTGAGGCCTGCGGTTTGGTTTTAATAGGAATTGCCTTTTAAAATGAGTAGCTGTAAGCATTAGCATAAGCAATTTCAGGAGCTGTTTCTGCTGTGTTTAAATGTTAACATATGCAAAAATAAGTACTACTAGGGTAAAATTGTTTAATAATTTATGTGTCAAGGTTTATCTCTTTTAAAATATATCCTATTGTGAATTTGGCGATTCATTTTCTATCACGATTTCCCTGTAAGACATGCTTACTACTTGCATTATGGGTTTTATATACCCACAATTATTGTTTGCTTCCTTGAGTTTCAAGAAATTAGTTTGTTTGCCAATCCACACAGCACTTTCTGCTTTAAGAGAATGCTTTGTCAGCTTTTTCATGTGAATAACAAAGTGAAGATATTCTTTTTAAAGGAATAAAAAAAATCAGGGATAAAAGTTGTGCTGATTTTAGATATCTTTTGCATGTTACTTTTATAAATCATTTCCTTTTGGGATATGCAGTGTGATGTGGAAATGCCCTCACTTATTTACCGGGTTAACTTCAGAATGAAAAAAAAAAAAGAATGACAAGAGTCAAATTTGAGGAACACTATGGCTTGGGAGAAGCATTTGTAACCTCAAAATGACATTTACAAGCCAATTAGTTTGGTTTTAATTCACTTCATTTTAACTTCATGAGGATGATGACAGATTGTATTTTCTGCTTGGCTAATCCTTGCATCCCTCTTCAGTTGTTTTTAGAGTCTGCTTTTCCAAGAATAAGCTCTGTCTTGTGGAAAGTTATACTCTTGAAATGAATGGTTTCAGATTTAACTTTGTATCCATGCAGTTTATTAGCCTTTAAAAAATCCAAGGGAATATAGGTGGCATTTGCTGTAAAAGAGAAGAATGCTTTTAAGGCCTCTCTTTTGGGTATCAGTGGTTTGAACAAGCAGTGTTATTTTCTTTCCTCTTTTTTTTTTTTTTATAAAGATTTTATTTATTTATTTGACAGAGAGAGCTCACAAGTAGGCAGAGAGGCAGGCAGAGAGAGAGGAGGAAGCAGGCTCCCTGCCGAGCAGAGAGCCCGATGTGGGACTCGATCCCAGGACCCTGAGATCACGACCTGAGCTGAAGGCAGCGGCTTAACCCACTGAGCCACCCAGGCGCCCTTTTTCTTTCCTCTTTGTTCCAGCCATCACATTTTGATTCCCTAGCAACAAGAAATATTAGTAAGCAGTTTACACTACATTAAGACTGAAAGAGGAAGTCCATACACCTCAGAAAGATGTTGTTAACTTAAATAACTGGAACTTTTTATGGACATGCATACTCATTTCATATCAATTGGACTTTTTTTTTTTCCAGAACCCACTATAGAATACCTTTTTATCCCAGAAAATGTAATGAGTTTGGAATATATATTGGTGTTCACCAATATATTGGTGCTCCCTATGTATATGATTTCACCTAGAAATTTTTATTGTAAGTACCTCAGATTCTTTAGAACCAAACTCTCTGCAGTGTAAAATGTTCCTTTTTCCATATATTAAAAAAAAAAGTGTTTTAGTAGAACGGGGGTAAAAGGCCATTGCCTTTTTGTTAAGAAAGTAACCTGTACAAAATATGTTGTTTTGTGCCTTTTTAAAATTGATTTGTATCTTTATCTCTGGCAGAGAGACTTTTAAGATATCACAAGTTGTTACTATCTAAAACTAAATCCTGAATATCTTTGAAGAACATTTTTTAGTCTAGTTATTCTGTTATGGAAAATGGAAAGTATCATCTTCTGCTTATGTAGATATGATAATAGCAAAATAATGTTCCTATTATGTCAGCAGGAGACCACGTTTTCCAGGATTTCATTTTTAAAGAAACATTAAAATTTGATCATTAAAACCGAATTATATAATTTAATAGCATTAAATGTAATAATAATGAAAATATTTCCTTAATTTTGAACTTCAGTGGATTGCAGTTGAAATAAGCAAATTAAAAATGGCCTTCTATTAGCGAAAGAATGGGGTACATTAGTAAATTTAGTGTTGCCATCTCATTTACTTAATGTATACTGAGCACAATCTTTTAGCTAAGGAATTTGGGAAACACTGTTAAATAATTTAAATGTATACTTTCATTAGCATTGCTTAGAACAAAGACTAGCATCGGTATCTACTGAGGCTTTAGGAAAGCTGAAGGCCAATGCAAAAGTCCAGAGAACTAGAGCGTATCATGCTTAGCAAAATAAGTCAAGCAGAGAAAGACAACTATCATATGATCTCCCTGATATGAGGAAGTGGTGATGCAACATGGGGGCTTAAGTGGGTAGGAGAAGAATAAATGAAACAAGATGGGATTGGGAGGGAGACAAACCATAAGTGACTCTTTTTTTTTTTTAATTTTTTATTTTTTATAAACATATATTTTTATCCCCAGGGGTACAGGTCTGTGAATCACCAGGTTTACACACTTCACAGCACTCACCAAAGCACATACCCTCCCCAATGTCCATAATCCCACCCCCTTCTCCCAAACCCCCTCCCCCCAGCAACCCTCAGTTTGTTTTGTGAGATTAAGACTCACTTATGGTTTGTCTCCCTCCCAATCCCATCTTGTTTCATTTATTCTTCTCCTACCCACTTAAGCCTCCATGTTGCATCACCACTTCCTCATATCAGGGAGATCATATGATAGTTGTCTTTCTCTGCTTGACTTATTTCGCTAAGCATGATATGCTCTAGTTCCATCCATGTTGTCGCAAATGGCAAGATTTCATTTCTTTTGATGGCTGCATAGTATTCCATTGTGTATATATACCACATCTTCTTGATCCATTCATCTGTTGATGGACATCTAGGTTCTTTCCATAGTTTGGCTATTGTGGACATTGCTGCTATAAACATTCGGGTGCATGTGCCCCTTTGGATCGCTACATTTGTATCTTTAGGGTAAATACCCAATAGTGCAATTGCTGGGTCATAGGGCAGTTCTATTTTCAACATTTTGAGGAAGTGACTCTTAATCTCACAAAACAAACTGAGGGTTGCAGGGGGCAGGGGGTTTGGGAGAAGGGGGTGGGATTATGGACATTGGGGAGGGTGTGTGCTTTGGTGAGTGCTGTGAAGTGATTCACAGACCTGTACCCCTGGGGATAAAAATATATGTTTAAATGGTTGTATCATTAAAAAATAAATAAATAAATGAATAAAAGAAAAAAAAAAAGTCCAGAGAAATGTGATTACCATATTCCTAGCCTGCATATCATTAGAGTAAGCCTACTTATTAGGATATCCTTGACTATTTTTAGGTTTTAGCCCGGACCTTACTCTTTTTGGTACAACTTGTCTTTTCCATGGGCAGACACATTGCATAACTAGCCTTGACAACCCTGTGCCACTTTAATACATTTCAGTTGAAGATGAATTTACCGGAGTATCTGGAGGCATCCTTAGTTTTATCACTGCTACTGTAGAAAAAGAATCTTTAAGGAACAATGAGGCACTACTTCATGCATGAAAGTAATACATAGCAAAATAAGTAAATGGAGACTTTCTACATGGGTGAAAGGTCATCACTAATAGTATACAAATATTATATTAACATAGAAATGAGGATGCAGATGTTATATTAACATTGTGATATAGTTGGTTATATTAACATTAAGATTTTACTGTTAGAAACTCTTATTTCCTGATGGAAAACCTTTAAATTGCTTGTCGCAACAGAAATCCAAAACAAATAAATATGTTAACATTTCCAGTAGCCTGAAAAGTTAACAGTGGCATTTTGGGGGTTGAGGCAGAGAGAGAGAGAGAGAATGAATGTGAATTTAGTTTCTTTTTGATATAGTGTCTTCTACATTATTCTCAGTACAGATAGCATAGGATACTGAATATTTTCAGGGCAATTTGAACAAATCGGTAGTAAATTGATGTGCTTTTTGTTCTGTTGATTCATTTCAGTCATTTGGATGACTGAAATAATTTGATATAACTGTCCCAAATTCACCCACTTAGGCAACATGGAGACCTCCAAAACATTAAAAACAGTATCTATGTGTGCACATGGCCTGAAGTTACCCTTTATACCAGATTATTTAGCATCTTGTACTAATCTTTCATGTCCTTTTATCACAATTTTTCCTTCTGGAAAACAGCTGATTTATATTTTTTCTCTCTCATAGGAGTTGATTTGTTAAAATGAATATTATTCGTTGTTATAGTTAAGTAATGTAGTTTCTCACTTGATTGTGGAATTTAAATAATAAAGTATAATCTAACATGTAATTTAAGATTCGCATTGTGTTCGAGTTTCTATACCAAATTTGTTCAGAAGCATTTAAGTATAATCCTTGCCTAGATAGCTGTGAATTTCTTTGCAGTTATTTTACCTGGGTGTTTTCTATCTAAGTGGGAGAATGTAACATCTTAGGCCTATATAGTCACAATAAATTATGTTGAATGATGGATAGGACATCAGTAAAATGTTTAAACAACAAATGCATCCACCACATTCCAGTGCTGAATGATACACAATAGATTTTTGTGAATGGTGTCCCTAGATCACTAAGAGTCCTATAGACTGTTAAGGAAAATGTATTAGACAAATAATTTGTTGCTTCTTTGTTACCGATTTAATCAAACTCAGCTCTGAATTATTAAATGAGATATTAGTGAGTGTTCTATAGTTGATATCTGCATTTCTTATGTGTCACAGAGGTGTATAGTTTTAATCAAAAGCATTTTAAATATTTAGTGACAGAAAATGAGGATAAAATGGCATAAATAGTTTCAAAATTTCTGAGGTTTTTATTAAATCAGTGATAATGTTTGAAAATAAAGCATATGTTGCTTATAGCTGGAACATTTTGGTTCATTTCACTGTCTTCAAAGTAGAATTAACTATGTTTGATAAAAAAGATTTTAGAAGATATCTGAGAACTTGCATTTCTGAAATCCTTAAAACTCAGTATGAGGAAAAGAGATTATAAGGTTAATACACATATTTCCCAATTAAGTAATTTCCCCATATAGAAATTCATGGGCCATTTAATAGCTGGAATATGAAATAAAATATGAGAATGTATTAGTTTAGAAAAATATTTGGGTAAAATAATAATGAATTGGGATTGTGGTTGATTCTATTTAATTCTTATAACAGCATGGTCATTCTTGTAAAAGGAACCAGAAGCTTGATAGTACTCTTATGATTATACTTCAAAATAATTAAATTAATAATTAAGATAATTAGATACTCCTTGATTTATTGTCTTATGACAAATTTTGGGGGTTAGTGAGTGGGTCATATGCTGTCCACTGCAGAGATGAACAAGTTGTTACAGCTATTAAGTGCTTGGGAATGTTACGTATTATTAAAATATCACATGGTTGTTGAAACCCAGCGTCTTTACTTTTCAGAAATAATAAGCTGTTCTGTAGTATCATTTTTGTGAGTTATTTTTTCAATATTGCCGAATAAACTTGCCTCAGACTGAAGCATGGTCACCCTGATAAAGGCTTTTCTAATTTATCAACAGTGATATAAACTCAAATATGTAAAGTTGCTTTTGGTAAAATAAGTTTATTTTACACAATAATAATAATTTACACAATAATTCCAGGGTAGTTAATCCTTATGGGAAGACTGAATCTTAGGAAGCTTTTCTAAACCCAAGATCACATAGCCAACAGAGAGATGAGCTAGAATCAAATTCAGGTTTATCTCTTCTCTGAGTCCATTTTATTTCCAACAGGAGTGCCCAATAAAATCTCATGGCATAGTTTATGAAAACACTGAAGTTAGAGCAGAGATTCTGATTTCATTGGTCTCTGATGGGTCCATCATACCAGCAATTCTTAAGAACTCTTCAGGTGAGACCATCATACAGCCACGGTAGTACTAGCTGCAACAGAACAGTGTTTCCTTTGAGATATACATTTTGAGAGGATAAAATCTGAATCTTTTGTCCCAGAGCTTGTTCAGATGTCTAGCATGTTCTTCCTGAAGAGGTAGCTGAGGCTGCTGTTCAAATCTTTACTTTACTAACAGCCCTGTCCTTATTGAGAAGTGGTTCATCCACCAGTTAAAATAGAAATAGCCTGCTGTCACGTAAGACTGACTACCAAAACCTTTGCTTTAGGATTAAGGGACTTGCCTTATCTCCTGTCCACACAGCTCTCTGTTTCTCCCTCCATCCTTCCTTCTGTTTATTACTTCACAGACGTGTTTGTGTTGGAATGCTGCTCACTTTCAAGCACTGACGCCACCAAAGGGTCCTCTAGGAAAACCTTTGTGTGGAGGTAGTCCTTGACTCTTCATCCTTTTATTTATTTTTCCTTTCTTCTCTTCCTTTCTCCCTTTGATCCTAATCAATACCCTGTGCCCTATCATCAGGGTTTTAGTGACCTCTTTTCCAACCAGTACCTATTTCTTTCACAGGCACAGCTGATAAAGCTGATAGAGCCTCTTATTCCAGAGGAATTTTCAATATTAACTAAAGGATAATGAAAGAGAAAAAATTTAAATGGCAGTAAAATAGGTTTCTTTTTTCAGAATATAAGTTTGTGATCCTATGAATGCATTTAAAAGAAGCAAAGGGCTTTAGTTAACTTCATAATATCTGATATTAATGCCACAAATAGGTTAGCTGTCATCACAAGCCATTTATCTAGGATCAGTTTTGCTAAGCAGCCTGTATTTCAGCCAGATATATGACTTTTAATGACAGAATACAACAGTCACTGTAGCCTGTAGTGTCACTTTAGTTGTGAGGGGATCAAATTGGCAATTATACTCACAGATGCAATAAAATTTAATCTAATACTACATTTACTTAGCTCTATAGAAAGATAGAAGGCAGGGACTATGCTGGCATGAAATCTTTATGTTGTTGGTGGCCCAGAAGCAACTAAAGTATGCACACGTGCCCTTCATGCAAATGGGGTGCATATGGTGAGGAGATCCTTGGTCACGGTGGACCACTTGCTGTAAAGAAACTGTAGCCTTGTCTTCGCACCAATATTTAATATCATTCTAGTCACAGGAGATGAAGGCCAGTGTGTCACTCCATAGCTCCTGCTCTACCCCACTAGTCTAAAAGTAGTTGTACCTAGCAAACAAAAGAGACACAACACTCCACAATTATCTTCACTCCATAATTATAAGAAAATAAGATTCATTGGTCATTTTTTCCAGGCAAGTTTACATTATTAGCCCTGCCTTGATTTTAACCTTTTATTCATAGAGATAAATAACCTTGGGATGAAATCCTGTTTTGCCTTTATTTATTTTTGTCTTATTTATTTATTTGAGAGAGAGAGAGAGAGAGAGAGAGAGCAGGGGGAGGGGCAGAGGGAGAGAATCCCAATCAGACTTCCTCCTCAGAGGGGATCCTGATGCAGGGTTTGATCCCAAGACTCCCCGGGATCATGACCTGAGCTGAAGGTGGATGCCCAACTAACTGAGCCACCAGGAGCCCCCTGTTTTGCTTTTAATTAGTTAAATGGCACGGGGAAATATTCTGAGCCTCTGTTTTGCTCATGTTCAAAGTAGAGTCACTTATATCTATCCCATACCTCATACCTCATACATAATCGTTACTTCGAGGATTCAGTAACACCTATCAAGTATTGAGCTTCTAATATGCCTTCAGAAACAGTAGCTAAAACATATGTCAAGTGCCTGGAATACTGCAGAAATTAAATGTTATTTCCCTTTCTATTCTATAAATTATCTTAATTAGAGGGAGCTGATCTTTCTAATTATCTTGCTTGCACATGGGATAAATGCTAACTCTCTTAAATAATTTCCCATTTAAAATCTTACTGTTCTCCCTGTGACCTTCCAACTTTTTACAGTTTCCTGATCTGAGGCATATTGCTGGTTCACAGCTGGATTTCTGGGTGGTAGTCCTTGACATTATTAAGCTCCAGAGTACAATACTCCACTATAGACTCGAATTACACACATGCGTGCACACACACACACACACACACACACACACAGAGTCACAGTTTACTGAAGATTTCTAACAAGTCTCCTGAATGCTGGTTTTTAATTATAATACCTTATTCTTATAACTGTCATAGTATTTGTGAGACACTAATGAGCACACTTGTGAAAATATAAGGAGTTTTCTTCTGCAACCATAACTTTATTTAACATTGTGTGATTGTGTGGGTGGTTGAACTGGTTCCCCCAAATTTCAGAAAATTTCTTATCTTCTGAAACCAAGAGTAGCATTTGTACAGAAATGTCGATGTGATTTGGTGTAATATTAACTGAAAATTTATAAGCACTGGGCACAGTAATTAACACTTTATAGGTATACATTCATTTTATCCCCACAACAGCCCTAGGGCCTGAACACTATTACTATGGCTGTTTATAACTAAAGAGTTTAAGTAACTTGCCCACGTCCCTTAGCTAGTGAGTTGAAGTTGAGATTTCCTGCTTATAGCTACTACAGAAAATAATTGTACTGCAGAAAATTTCTGTCCTCTTCCGTAAAGGTTTTCCTTTGCACTGATTGAAAAGTTCCTTACTTTATTACAAGGCTAATTGTGTTTGTTTTAAAATGGATGGGCATCAATCCATTGATTCCAAATGTACTGGAAACAACTGCAAAAGTCACACAAACCAGAGCTAGACAAAGAGAGACACTGTATTCTTTTTACCACAATGTCTCCATCAGAGAATAGATAATCAAAGTGGAAAGGTGTTTACAAATCTTGCAAGTTTGGGATCCTATCCAAGTCACACTAAAGTTATCAAAAGGAAATAATAACCAGCTATGAATATATTCCCTTCTATTGTCTTTCTTGGTTAATTCCAGAAATACAAAGACATGGCAAAGACTTCACGTAAGGTATGCCAGACTATCTCACTTGCTCATGTATTTGCTCAATCAGCTTGTGATGTGAACATCTCTTAAGTAGATGCAAATGTCTAGTATACGGACTAACAAAAATAAATAAATAAAATAGAGAGAGAAGGTTAACAAGTCCTTAACAAGGACTAAGTAAAAAGGTACGTTTTACCTAGGCCTGAATGTATAAGTTTCTCTGTATGGCACATTTCTTTGCATGGATTTTTTTTTTTTTTTTAATTTGGGCCAATTGAGAATTTGGGTCTGTAGAGAATCTCTTGGGTAAGTGAACACCTTGGGAAACTCTTTAAAAACTGTTCCATTGAGGGCACCTGGGTGGCTCAGTTGGTTAAAAGGTTGTCTCTTGATTTTGGTTCAGGTCATGATCTCAGGGTTGTGAAATCAAGCCCGATGTGTGGCTCTGTGCTCAGTGCGAGTCTGCTTGGGATTCTCTTTCTTCCTCTCCCTCTGCCTTCCTCTGGGCTTGTGCACATTCTCTCTCTGTGTGTGTCTTTCTTTTTCAAAAATAAATAAAATCTTAAAACCCTGTTTCATTAATATTTTATCAGTAGAAACACTTTAGGTGAAAGCATTCCAAGTGGAATGAATATACACACACCTCAGGGAAAGCAGATCTTTTGAGATCTCTGAGGAACCATTTCAGTTTACTTAAAATTAGTGCTATTCAGGGGTTCCTGGCTGGCTCCGTCAATAGAGCATACAGATCTTGATCTCAGGTCATGAGTTTGAGCTCCATGTTGGGTGTAGAGGTTAGTTTGAAAAATGATTACAAAATTAATACTATCCATTGGGCAGAAGAACATTGGGGAAGACCTTGGTAAATGTACCTCATGTCACCTAAAGCATAAGAGTTGACTATGATACTCTTATTGTTGTTAAAGGGAGTCCAAGAGATAACAGGAGATAGAGAGGGACTAGTCTAGAAAATAGGGATCTTTGAGCACTTAGGTATTTAGAGAAAGTTGGTACAGGAGCCAAGTTTAAAAAGGCTAAACCTAAGGGGAAATCCTACCCATTTCCAAATTTAATGAATGAATATAAAGATAAGATTTAAGCTCCCACATAAAAATTAAATAACTGCATGTAATTTCCTCTGTAGTATTTATTAGAGTTCCACTTTTTCTTCCATAAAAGCATATAAGCACTGCATGTGAAAAATAAGAAAAAATAAATCACAAAATACAAAATATTAAGGAACTAGGAGATAAGAAATTAATCTTTAAATTTTTATAGCTTAAGTTAATTTGCTTGTTTAAAATATTAGTTGTAGCAAGATTTCAGTAAGATTTGATTTGAATTTTCTATTAAATGATAGTATCTGTGTATTCATAGTAAGTGGAAACATATTTTAAGCAAAAAAAAAAAATTGCAGAATGAAAGAAGATAACTTCTCTCTTCTTCTTCATTTTAATCTTAATATATACCAGTGGAGAAAATGGCAGTCTGTGGTAACTGGTGCTTGAAAGAATGTTCTCATTTGTTTAAGGAAATCTTTCTTCAGTTTGATCAAGAGGCACTGAATAGCCATAATATTTCTGAGAACTCCAATCTTGCAGAAGGAATGGAAACTTTTAAAATTAGAATTTATTATCAGAACCTAAACATTGGTTACTTAGATAAGCCAAATTCCATCATTATTATAGAGTAGTATTATTTTAGCTAATGTGTCTTTTACTGAATAGAATGCATATAGACTACACCCCACCCCCCCCGCCGAAAAAAAGAATTTGTAGAGCACAAATGTTAGACAGGTGGCTAGATACACTTTGAGTGTTTTTTTCCAGTGGGTGTGTGTGTATGGGGGCCTTTAACCACACCAGTAATAACCCAGAAAATTTTTAGCTCCTACTTCTAATTCTGTTATTGTAATTTGTTTCAGACACTAAAAAAAGCTTTTTAAATTTATTTGCCTCAGGGTCATTATTTTATGAAGTATAAATTCATTTTTAATTCATCAAGCACCTATTGATTGACAACTTTATGTAAGAAAAAGTGTTCTCTACTTCAAACACATCAAAAAGAAAAAGACGTAGTCTTCCAAGGAATCGACAATTTAGTATCAGCCAACAAGCTAGTACTTGGATAACTATTGTTCATGACAAAATGTGATCTGATCCCCACAAATTAATTAACCTAGAAGCGTTTCCCCTTCTAGTCAAAGACCAACAGTTTATGCCAAGCGAAAATGTGGATGTGTCATAATCTTTTAGATGTTAAATAAACCAAACCGTCTGGTCTGTATGGTTGTCCTTACTCTGCTCCCCTAATTTTATTCACAGGACTTAAATACATAAATCTATATATAGTGAAGGGGATTCGGAGCAGGTAGCTAACCTGCTATTCTATTTTCTTATTTCTTTCAAAATCCATTGATTTCTTAAATAATAAATTTCTTTAAATAATAAATAATTCTTTAAATAAATATTTCTTAAATAATATTTAAATAATATTTCTTAAATAAATATTTCTTTAAATAATAAATTTCTTTAAATAATAAATACATCCATTGATTTCTTAAATAATAAATTTCATCACCATTTTCAATAAGCTTAGTAGTCATTGCTTTCTTTTTAACGTATGTGATTTCTAATAAAAAGTTCTGGATTTTTTCATTCAGCTTTAAAGGTATTCTTTGGAACAATAGTCATTGTAAATCCACACATGTGCACATACACACAGATATACATAGGTTTGAATAGTACATTTTTTAAAAAGATTTTATTTATTCGAGAGAGAGGGCAAGTGGAGGGGAGAGGTGGAGTGAGAGGGAGAAGCAGTCTCCCCACTGAGCAGGGAGCCCACCTGATGCTCCATGCCAGGACGCTGGGATCATGACCTGAGCTGAAGGCAGACACTTAACCCACTGAGCCACTCAGGCGCCCCTGAATAGTGCATTTTTAAGTTAAACCTAGTACAATAAATCACCTCCAACACGAGAAAAAGCTCCTTAAACTATTTTAAGTGAACATTTACAAGAGAAATTGGCCTGTAATACACCTCAGGTTCTTAACCTTTTTGAGAGCTATAGAAAAGCTGCTTCTCTATAACGATAACATATATTGCCAATAAAATATATAAGGGAGGACATCTACTTGTAAAACTCAGAAAACGATTTAGTAGGAACAGTTGTTTTATTAGCCTTCTGCTCTTTAATGACTGAAACCATCCTGGGGCTATTTAAAAGATGATTTAATTTGTCCTCCAAACACATGGATGAGTTCAGGGTGTTTCTTTTTCTCCCATGAATCAACCACGTCTGCATTGACTTTAAAGGAATGGATCAGGAAGCTTTGTAGTAATAAATCAGTCTTTTAAATTACCTTAAGCTAGTAATTTAAACAGCTCTAAACATAGAGAAAATGAAGTATTAGAGCTATTTATAATAAAATATCCCATCAATTTATTGCCTTGAAATTTAAGGTCGTTTCAAATGTAATTTTAATGTAAACCATATCTGAGTATAAACCGTATCGGAAATTCTTAGGCAGCTATTCTGTGTCATTAGCTTATACTTCTCAACAGAGTGATCATTTGAACAAATGTCTTCATCGAGATAGCCTCTTCCAGTTGTCCCTTGACTGGTCAGTGATGCCATCATCTATTCACTCAGTTGCTCAAAGCAGAACCTGCATATCATTCTTGATTCCCCAATCTCTGTCAGCCTGAACTTTAACTCCATCACAGTGCCTTGTGGGTTATCCTTTCAGAGCCTCTTTGTACGTCTTTGATATCTCTCCACCTTTACAGCCACCACCCTAGTTCAAGCCATTCTCATCTCTTTCCTGGACCACAGGAAGAGTTGCTAACTGCTGGCCCTGCTCTGTTCTGGCTTTACCCCCAGTCCCTTTTGTACACAGTATCCCAAGTGATACTACACTATTCAGGCCCAGAAACTTGCTGTTCTGACAGTCTGGAATGCTTTTCTTTCATCTGCCCTTCACAGCTGAATAAGCTGAGCCCCCAAAAGATTACGCACTTTGGAAGTTTAAGCAGGATCAAAATAGCATGTTTCTTTGGTCCTAGATACATGTTCAAATTATTCTTAGTCTTTTGTTTTAAATTTGCCTTGATGTTATTTCGTATTATGCACATTGCATTTGAAGTCAGCCTTTTTGCTTTGCTGTTCTCCTGGTTTTTAATCAGAATATTTAATGCGTATGTGAGAAAAGAAATATTTTTCATTAATAACTGCTAAAGGAGAGCATGGCCTGTGAATTTATTTGTCTTCTATTTAAGGTACCTTAGAAAAATGATCATTTTCACGATTTTCATTAGAATATGTCCAGAATTGGTTTTTACTCTGGAAAAAAATTACCATGTTGCTATTTAATATTTAGATCAAACCGGAATTCAGCACATGACACTAATAACTTCCTAACTTTCTTTTTGGGAGCGCACGTGAATAGTGACAGTATTAAGATATCAATTAAGGTATCTTGCTATTCTCTCAGGAGAATACCATACATTTGGGGAATAAAGAAAAAGTAGAGCAGACATATATAATTTTGTTTCTTTCAAGAATGGTTCAGGTGATCTTTTCCCATATCTTAAAATTGTCAGTGTGTGTTTCTGTCTGTATTTTAGTTTGATCTCTGATTTAGGTGAAGTAAGCAGTAGTAGTGCCTTATTGTGTGTGTGTGTGTGTGTGTCTGTGTATGTACGTATGTACACTTATGGGGCAATCCCACTGATGCATGGAGAGATAGAATAAGAGAAGCAAGGCAGGTACATACACACCGGAAATTTGATTACACAATAGAGGACTGACACATTCCAAAGAATTAGGAAGACAAGGAGGACTGGGGTAGCTAGGAGCAAATTGGTGCCACAGTTTATTCTCCATATAATCACATGATGCATCCTTATTTAGTACCTACAGTATTCCAAGTATATTTGAGTTACATATATGGACCTAAGAATAAGGCATCACTCTATTAGAATATGCTATGCAAGAATCATTGATTTTTGTCTTCAAAATCTGTTCCATTGCTGATGGTTTTCTGGCTTTTTTTTTTTTTTTCTTCATACCAAAGTAAACAAGAACATTGACCTTCTCTTGTTTAACCTTTTGTCAGTGATATACAATGTAATGTCAAACTCCTTAGCTCTCTAGGAAGAATTAATTCCGATTTATATTCTGGTGGAGTTTGTTCCTACTGTATACTGCTGGTTTATCTTAATACTGTTGGTAGTTGTAGACTTGTCCAGCCAACTCACAGATGGTGACTTCCTCATGTGCAGGACTCATTCATGTTCACAGATGAACTCCAGGAGCCTCAGAGAGCGTCTTCTTTTTAGCTGGGTGCACAATAAATGTTTGTTGAAGGCGTGATGGAGGGAAGCCTGGTAATGTGTACAAAGACTAATTCAGGATTTTAGAGTTCTAAGCAGGCTTGATCATATAAGCTGTCATCAGGCCGATAGGTTAAATTCACTGATGAATACCGGGAATTCATAATATTAAGAAGTGACTGAATGGTCAGTATCTCAGTATTGGAGTTGTTCTGCCTCACATGTTGCTTCTTCTCATTGGCTCTTTAACTGTCTGTTTAAGCTGGAAAAATTCTTCCTGATGATTTTCATTGAAATAAAAGAATACTGGCAAAGGTGATCTTAAAAGTTAAGATACTACATGTGCTAAATTGAAGACCTTAGCTTTGATTTACAAGAAGCTGCTTGCTGGTCTTAAGAAATAGTAAAATAATTTATTGCTAAACTAAATGATAATCATATTCAGTATTGTGGGATAACCTATTATAACAAATCAAGTTTATCTGCAAAGAAATAATAGCACATCTCACAGAAGGGATTAAGTGATTGTCTGTGGTAGAGAAGTTGAAAGCGATAAGGATTAAAGAAAGATAGAGATAGCGATAATATGAGAATAAGAATGTTGCTGGAATACTTTCTATGTGGATCATATAATTTTATAAAAATCCTTTTAGTAATTTCTATAATAAAGATTATTCCAATTAGAAATGTAAAACACATTTTTGTCTCATTGGATTTTATTATTACTGTGTACACTTAAAACAACACACACCACATTACTTTTTAGGTCTGTGCATACACTCTGAGGAGAGAGCTATATAAATATACAGATCATGATTTATATGAAAAAAATTATGTGGTGCTTGGAAAGGAGAAGATAACATTACAAGAAATTTTTTAGATAAAATATAAGTGACCACATATTTAAACTGAAATACAAATTGAGATGTGTAATTATAATTGAAATGTTTTCTCACAACTTTGTTTGAATGGGAGATAAATAATCTATGAAATCTGTGAATAATTTTATTTCAGAAGGTAACTTTAAAAAATGTCAAAAGTCTCATGATAAAAAAAAAGATACTTGAGTATGTAGATCATTTGTTAAAGATTTTTAAAATCCCATGGAAAGGGAATATGCAACAAAAAACAGCAAAGGCTGCAGCTATCAAATAATCTGTATGAAGAACGCAATGGCAAATGAATACAGATGTTATGTGTCACTATGTCTGAACAATATTCTTCATGGTTCCCAACCGATAGTGATTTCCTTGTGTGAAGTTACATCAATAATGAGTGAAGAGGAATAGGACGACTTTCATTTGGAACTTACTGAGCTGCTGTGCCACCTATGAGTGGAATAATAAAATAATTACTATATCACTGATTGGTTTAACATATCTATTTAAATTCAGTCAAATTTACTACAATAGCCATTTAACAAAAATAATTGGTGACTGTAAAGATATTGAATATATAGGGACGTTAGCACAGAATTTCATCACAGACCAAGTGAAAACCAGGTTACTAAATGAGTTTTATTTTTGAGTCTGAAGGTTTAAGCCTCTTTGTGGTCAGTAGAATACTGGCTTCCCAAAGATGTCCATGTCCTAATCCCTGGAACCTATGAATATAGTCTGTTACATGACAATGAAGAATTAAGGTGGCAGATGGAATTAAGTTTGTTAATTAAGCAGACTTTAGAATAGGGAGATTTTCTGGATTATCTGAATGGGCCCTATGCAGTCCTGTAGATACTTAAAAGCAGAAGAGAGAAGCAGAAGAGTAGGTCAGAGTAATGCACTTTGAGAAAGATTACAGCCTTGGGGCACCTGGGTGGCTCAGTCGGTTAAGCGTCTGTCTGCCTTAGGATAAGGTCATGATCTCCAGGTCCTGGGATGGAGCCCAATGTCAGGCTCCCAGCTCAGTGGGGAGTCTGCTTCTCCCTCTTCCTCTGCCTCTCCCCCTCCTCCTTCTCTCTTTTGCTCTCTCTCAAATAAGTAAATAAAATCTTAAAAAACAAAAACAAAAACCAAAAAACTATACTCTCTGTTGCTAGCTTTGATGGTGTAGGAAGAGGCCAGTGGGCCAAGGGATATGGGAGTCCTCTGAGAGCTAGAAGAGGCAAAGAAAGTGTCTCACTCCTAGAGCCTTCAGAGAACAGCTGCCTTGTGGACGCTTGATTTAGCGTCTTGAGAACCAGGCAGACTAAACTACTTAATTATAAGAGAATATATTTCTGTTGTTTTAACCCATGAACTTTTTGGGGATTTGTTAAAGCAGCATTTGAAAATTAATCTGGCTTCCTTAGGGTTTTCTGCTGTCCAAATCTTGGCTTAGCTTGTTTATTGTGCTACCCATCTAGTTTTGGGGCCAGCTGAACTCCCCTCAATGGGAGTCATCCAGCAGTGCTCACCTCCCTAAGACTTAAATCACCGCAAGACAGAAGCTTTTCTCCTCACTCTAGACCTTATTTATTTTGCCAAAATCCACTATTTTTTAAGATTTTATTTATTTATTTGACAGAGTGAAACACAGTGAAAGAGGGAACATAAGCAGGGGGAGTGGGAGAGGGAGAAGCAGGCTCCCCACTGAGCAGGGAACCAGATGTGGGGCTGGATCCCAGGGCCCTGGGATCATGACCTGAGCTGAAGACAGATGGTTAATGGCTGAGCCACCCAGGTGCCCCTAAAATCTACTATTTTGAAGGATGATTGGCACTTAGATTTATTACTCTCTCCAGGGGAAACTATTCTGCATCTCTGAGCTGATAGTATCCTATGACAATTGTATCAATGTGCAATAGTCATTATAGCCCATATATTCTGGATTATTCAATTTTTATTAGCAGCATCAACTCCCTGACCTATGTTGGATTACATCAAACCCAAGTCTTATCCAAAATCTTTTTTCGTA
This sequence comes from Mustela lutreola, assembly GCF_030435805.1. Lineage (NCBI taxonomy): Eukaryota > Metazoa > Chordata > Mammalia > Carnivora > Mustelidae > Mustela > Mustela lutreola. The sequence continues at coordinate 28,376,898 of NC_081308.1, read as the reverse complement.
GTAATGGTCAGATGCAGATTTCCTTCCAGAATGCTCACTGGCGTCACTTTTTGTATTCTTACACAGTCATGCACACATACATGGCTGTATAGTTATGTGCACACACCGTTCACCACCAACCCCACCCCTCAACACCTAAAATTGAGCAAAAATATATACAGGGCATAAGGATGTCTAATTCCACACTGGAAATAAAGTCTTTATCAAATAAAGCTATTTGCAGAATGTAGCTGCTCCCATCCTTAAGACAGACCTTTATATGAGCATGAAAAACAGTTTGGTTCTTTGGGGAAGCATCTGAAATTTCTCCTTTGCAAAAAAAGTCTTTGCTTTGCATTTGCATATCCAAATGCTGATTGAAAAGGTGAAGGTTTGCCCAGTAAGAAGGGATAATCTCCCCTGGAAGTTTGAAATTTCTCCATTTCTTTTGGAAAACCACTTTCCTAAAGTCCTTTTAAATTCAGAATTCTTATTTTTACTTACTCTTCCCATCTGATAGGAAATGTCATTTCCCCCAAATGAATAAAAGCATAATATGATTAACAAGAAGAATAAGAATCCATGAAAAAAATTTTAATTTCTATCATAAAAAATCTTAAACATTCCTCTTTATTTGATAGTAAGTTTTCTGGGATTGCATGCTTAAAGCACATTTTGATAAAATAATAACAATTAATATTTATTGAGTGTTTTGCACTCAAAAAATCATGTGTTTTGGAATACATTAGTCACTGTCCTAATTATTTTAAAAGCGCCCTCCCTTTAATTCCCAAGCTTGGTAGGATTTTCTCCCTAAAAAAGCCTCAAACTTAACTACTAAGTACTCCCTGTCTAGTCCACAGTTCTGCTGTAAGATTCTGACCTGGATAAATTAATAATGATGCAAAATAAAGTGACCTAGAAATCTAGCTAATCTTATCAGCATTCATTCTTAATTGAGGCAGTCTAATTACTCAGATAATTGGGGGGCTTGTTGCTTACTTTTAATTACTGTAAAAATAAGAAAGAAAAGAGAAGAGTTTATGCTGCTCTGTTAAATCTTGTGCCCTATAAAACTAGATATATGTTTTTATGACCTATTTAGCTTATTCATTTTATCAGTGAATACAACACAATATAATGGGTTTCTAATTTCATAATATATTTGTGTGGCTTTTTATAACCATAAAGCATCATCTTCATGCACAAGCATATTTTTGGTTGGATGCGTTTATGTACTTTGTTTAGATAATTAAGCATTTTAGAAGATCAGTGGTTTAGCTTTGAGGTTTCATAAATAGGAAGCTTGGGGAACAATTCCTCATTGTACATGAAACAATTTATTTTGCATTAGTCAGTACACTACCTCAAAGAACTCCTCTGAAAAAATAAATCCAGATTAACTTAAAATGTGCTTGGAATTAGTGTTTTAGTGTAATTTGCGGTGGACTTGAACAGCTTTAAAGGAGAAGTTGTGTCTTAGAAATTGTTCTCTCTCCCTCAGAGTTTAGTCCCATGACTCGTGTGAGAGGGTATGTAGGAAATGCTGATTACATTATTGAAGTTATTTTAATAAGTTATTTTATCAAAGTGAAGTAGATAAGTATTTTTTAATCACAAATTTGAACCCTTACCTACTAGAAGGCCATTTTCCTGCTAAGGAGTATAAGACGTCTTTGACCTTCACCCATCTTTCTGATGGCCGTATCATCTTAAATTGACCTTGCTATGTTCTTTACCACTTCATGTATTTCCCATTGACAATCTTATATTTCCTTGGTTCAAGGATGGGACCATATCATAATATCACATATTGCAAGTATAAACGAAAGCCCAGTGAGGTAATTTGAATGGAATTAAACTCTAGATAGAAGAGAGCTCAGGTATGCGGATATTGATATATTGTGGGAGCAGACTAGATGCGTACTTTTTAAAAGTGGAGTTACTCAGAAAATTGAACATTGAAAACTAACAAACACCACTCATGAGGAGGTAAAAAAGGAAAAAGAAAGAAAGAAAAATGCACCCCATCTAATAATGGACCATTTCCTTCAACTACTACAAACTCCAAACTTTTACTCAATTCTAGGTTTAGTTTAGTGTAGAAAGGCCCACAAAATCCTCCAAGTAAAAGTGATTATCATCTGAAACAGAACTTGTAATTTATTGAGCAAAGGAGAACACCACTTTCACAGACTCTTTATAGCTTGTCAAGAGAGGAGCATCAGGGAAGGGTACTTTCAGAATTTTATAGGCTGTAGGTGGTCTGGGCAGAGACTGGTCAGATGGGCTAAGGAGTTGGGTTGCTTTTATGGGATTTGGTGTTATCTTGGAATGTGTGGGACTGAACAAGTCACTGGGAAACTATTTGAACTTGAACACGTTTTGCAAGTTGAGGGTTTACCTTACGGAACTGATTATGTTCCCCCTCATGGGTTGTCACGTTAGACCCTAGTACTGTTTCACATAAGTACTGTTTGACATAAGGGGCTCTATTGGGTCTCAGTTTGTAGAGCTTTCTGTATTAATTCTTTGGTTACAGAAATGGATTAGAGTGATAACTTAGCTCACACCCAGTGAGAAATTCTCCTCTTCTTAGTTCTCCATTTAGAATGACTTACTATAGTAGCACTCTATGTGTAGAAGATAAGAGCATGGCCTCTAAATCAGCACTGTGTTTCTTTGAATCCTGGCTCTGTGCTTCTTACTGGCTGTGTGGCCTTGAGCAATTACATGACCAGTTGGTGCCTCCATTTCCTCATCTGTGAAATTTGGTCACTAATAATAAATGGGCTAATGTCTGTGAAATACTTATAATAGTATAGGTGTCAGTAAGGGCTAGCTATTATTATTCATGCTATTTCTGATTTTTTAAAATGATGTTTATATTTCTTTTAATTAAATTTCTGTTTCCCCTCTTGTAAAAAGCTGGTAGAAAAGGCTAGGAAATGGAGTTGTATAATTTATTTCTATTATTAATGTCTTATATTAAATTAGCAGTTGGGCCAATAGGCCATAAAAAGGAAATCTATCTTAGGGGGTATAAGGAATGCATATAGTAGAATATGCCATCAATTAATAATGGCATTAAAGAATGTAGCAAAGAGCTACTTAACTGATCTCAGGGAAGAATCAGACACTTTTTTTGCAGCAGTATCTGCTTTAGGGAAGAGCTAGTGATTTACCATAGCAAATTACAAATGGCCAACTAGGGCCCTCATCAGTTAGATTTTGAAGCTCTTCTCTATTCCTATCTTTCTGTTCTCTGTTCTCCTAGACCAGTTTTAGTTTTTTCTCTTACTAATCCCAGCACTGGATATGATAAAAATCACTGCGAATATCAGAGAATTATTGGCCTCGTTAGGGGGAACTTGAGATGAATTCATTGTTCTCATATACATTAGACCTGGAATTGTTTTATTTAATTTCTGTGCTATGTTTAAGTCTTGAGTTAAATCTGAAGAATAATATATCAACCTTAGAGATTAAATGAAAGCCTCCTATTTCTGATAAACTAGTATTTTTAATATGAGCTTGTTGCTTACATTATTGTGTCTCTAGTGCTAAAATTGTCAACCACTGAAATAGCAAATGTAATACAGAAATTCTTACAGATCATAGAGTCATCACAGGGAATGTTATTTGGTTCCATTCAGTAAACTATTATAATGTACGTTCTATGAGCCAGGCATTGTGAAACTATTGGGAAGACAGCTGCAACCCTTGATATAAGGGTGGTATGTGCCAAGCACTATGGAAACACAATAGGAATGGGTGTTGGTTTAGGGGTGTGTGTGTGTGTGTGTGTGTCTGTATGTGTCTCTGTGAAGGGAGATGAGATAACATTTATTATGTCGTTAGCTAAAAACTTTAGACATCAGTTTCGATTGGTAGCATTGTAGTGGCTATTTTTTTTTCCTGTCTGTGACAGTCAGACGTTATGTGTGACATGTTCTCATTTACCTAATCTGTTTTAGTTTTTCTAAGGCTAGCACAATCACTGAATGGGAATGACCCCCTCTCCATTTTTACATGGCTTCACAATTATAGGAATATGAATCCACCAAAGGATGCTTAGATGTAGGCCAAGAAGATTTGTGGTCTCTGCAAAGTGCTTCACTGGAGATAAAGCTAATTCAATTTACATTCAAGTAACTTTTAATCCAAATGAATATTGCATGAGCTAATGATATGTTCTCCATTAGTTCACTTCACACTCAGATCCAGCCTCACTGGGAGCCAAGTGCCAGGTAAGGTCCTGCCTCAGGGCCTTTGCACTTGCTGATCCTCTAGTATGGAAATTTTTTTTTTTTTTTAAATCCCCCAGAGAGTCATCACAGGACTCAACTGCTCATGTTATTGAATTTTATTTCTAAATATCACTTTTGTTGAAAGACCTTCTCTGTAAATCCTCTAAAATAGAAGCAATTCCTTCAACCTTTTCATTTTCTGTCTCTTTATTCTATTTTTCTTCATAGCACTTGCCATGACTTGATTCTGTATGTTTGTCTATCTTTATTTTTACTTCTAATCCTCAAATTTAAACTTCATAGGGCAAGAACGTTATGTATTTCCTCCACTATTGTATTTCCAAAGCCTGAAGCTGTAGGAATTCAATATTTAATGAAAATTAAATTAATGAATGAATAAATGAATTAGTTTGAGAGCCATTATACTCTCTCAAATGTTTATTTTGTATTGTACAAATATATTTAATTTCATGTAATTCATTATGTGATTGATATCTTTATATTGCTTTAGAAATTAGCTACATTGAATATATTTGGGTTATAAAAAATAAAAATAACATGTCAATCAATCATCAAGCAGAGAAAGTGCCAAGAAGTAAATCTCCTTTTCATATCTAAGAACCTATTGTATACTTTTGATACTAACTTATGAGTATGAGATCGTTATAAATAGAAAGTTTCTTATTCTGAATATCAGTACTAGAGGGAGTGGCTTTAAATTTTATACTCTGCCCAATGACCTAGGAAACTTGCTGCCTGGATCCTTGAAGTAGCCTCTTAGCTAGTCTCCCCGTCTCTAATTTCTTTCCTTCAAACCATTGTCCATATGCTACCATACTTAGTGTATGGTAATACTTAGTGTTTGAAAATATCAAATCTGAGCATGTCATTCTCCCTCTCATAAAATCCCATTTTCCTACTAAATAAAATCTAGTATTCTATGCCTAGCATTTTTTGCTTCTCAAAATGTGTTCTGTACCCATTATCAAACTAATTTCCAGTTATACCAGCCTTGGGATCACATGTTCCTGAGCCACAAAAGGATTTACTCTATGCTTGTATATTACAAAAGTCACTTAGTTTGGCACTTCTTACATGCTTGGTACTAAGAGTTTATCTGTTTCTGCCATTATTAGGAACTATCAGTTTGAGGGGTAAAACTACCTAGTGTTTTGATAAATGAGGAGATAAGGCTTAATTACCTGTATATATAATAGGAAAAGATGCATCCAAGTCAATTATTTGTCAAGAAAAAATATGTTTATAATGGTGTTGTAATTCCGAAAATGAAAATAAGGTAGGTATGTGTCATTGATCCTTAAGTACACAATAAGTACAAAATATGATACATTTTTATGATGAATCTTATTGATTTTTAAATTGTGATAACCATACTGATTCCTTTCACAACATATGAATGGGGAATTAAATGCTAACAACAGTGTTTCGTTGACAAGTGTTCGAGTCAGAGAATTCAAATATACTTGTTTTGGGGACAAGATTGGCACAAAACTTCATGCAACCCAAGAGTGAGCAAAGATCAAATCAAAAATATGTAGTGGCATGAATCAGTTTTGGTTTTCATTGTCATGATATTGACACTTCTCCCAAAACACTTCCAGGAATGAATAGCACTATTTTGAAAATTCTAGAGATAGAATGTGAAGGAAATGTAATGAGTATTCTTGTTATTGAACAAGTTTTCTGAATGTCTGCCATGGTATGAGATATTTGCAAGATAACATATTTATTTTTAAAATGTATTTTTCTTTCATGTGCTTGAAGTAAAATTAATATAGTGTCATCAAAAGAAGTTCTATTACTATGCACTGACTTCTTAACATCACCATTATGCAGGTTGGTTTTAATGTAATGTTTTATAAATCATTGGTTCATTGTTAGAAATGGAATAAAATTATTTTTCTATATGATGCTTATGAGATACTCAAATAACAGATACTCAATATACTCAAATAGTACTCATATACATGTATATGTGTATATATATAATACGTATAATAAATAATTCATAATATGTGTATATGTACGTATATAATATATGTATCAGTGTATGAATTAATTTGTTTTTAAATAGCATCTGGTTCTGTGACAGTTTGCATAATACTTTATAAAATACTTACTGTAATCCTCATAAAAATCCTATTGGTAAAATAGCATTAGCTTTATATTCCAGATGAGAAAATTTGTGTTCCAAATAATTAAATACTTTGTTTCTGATTAAATACCATGTGGAATTAAACCCAGCTTGCTGCAGACTTTTCTTGCTGCAGTACATTAGGCTGCCTCTTAAAAGTAGGGGATAAGGAATAGCCATGCTCCAAATTGAAGATGCATCAGAAGTGAGAAAATGAGGCTAGAGAAAAAGTAAACTTGTTTAATGACATATAATTTGATGACTTTAACTAAGGTTTTTGATCATCTGAAGTTGGGAATATGACGATCAATAACAAGGAGAATCAGGCTGAATCATTTTTTTGTGAAGAATTGAACTCATGAAATTAGGTAGACTAAAGGCAGTGTAACAGAAAAGAGAGCATGAAAAAATCTTGTGCCAGCTGACTATAAGTTCGATATTTTACTTCTTTTCTACATCTTTTCTAAAGCTAACATTAGGGTTCCCTTTAAGTGGCTACTTGTTCAGAAGAGAAATCTTAGTATGAATGTACATGCAAATAAGTCAAAAGAACTTCTAAATGCCTTCAGTTTCCATTATTATGACATTACTAATTCATTACAATGATATTTTATTTTAATATTAGTGGTGTTGCTTTTGGTTAGGAGCCAGGTGAATTTAATCCTATTACAGTACCTATAATGTGTTGTAGTTTTAATTTAATGATATGTATTAATATGGCAATGGACTTGAATCTAGCAAGTACGGAAGACTTATGAGAATTCAAACCTTTATATGTCCCTTTGTTAGCATTCCAAATTACCTTCTGGAAAATCACCATTTAAAGAATGTATGCAAAAATCCTGTAATTTTTATAGATAACATGATCTTATATGTAGAAAATCTGACAGATTCCACTAAAAAAAAATCTAGTAGAACCAATAGCAAATTCAGCAAGATTGCAGGATATAAAATCAATATGCAAAAATGAATTGTGTTTCTATACACTAATAATGAACAGTCCAGAAAAGAAATAAAGAAGTTAAGAAAAACCTTCCATTTAAAATGGCATCAAAAAGAATAAAAAACTTAGGAATTGACGAAGGATGTGGAAGATTGGTATGCTGAAAACAATAGAATGCTGCTGAAAGAAATTAAAGACATAAATAAGTGGAAAAGCATCTTACTTTCATAAACTGAAGGACTTAATATTGTTTAGACATTAGTACTACTCAGAGTGATCTGCAGTTTCAGTGTAATCCTTATGAAAATTCGAATGGCAATTTTTGCAGAAATGTAAAAGTCAATCTTAAAATTTATGGAAAATCTCATGGAATCCAGAATAGCCCACATGATCTTGAAGAAGAAAAAAGTTGCAGGACTCACACTTTCCTGATTTCAAAACTTACTAAAAAGTTCCAGTAATCAAACAATATAATACAGACTTAAAGATGGACATAGAAACAAGTAGAATAGAGAACCCAGAAAGAAACTTTAGCATATGTGGTCAAATAATTTTCAACAAAGCTGCCAAGATTATTCACTGGAGGTGTACCAGTCTTCAGCAAATGGCATTGGGAGAAATGGATACCACATGCAAAATAATGAAGTTAGATCTTACATTACACCATGGGAGAAAAAGTAAAATAGATAAAAAACTGAATTTAAAAGCCTAAACAATAAAACTCTTAGAAGAAGACATAGGGTTAAAACTTCAGGACTTGGATTTAGTTTTGAAATTTCTTGGTTAAGAAACCAAAACACAGTTAACAAAAGAAAAATTATATCAATTGGACTACATCAAAATAAAAAACTCTTAGGGTGAAAAGGGAAACCATGGAATAGGAGAAGTTATTTACAGATCTTACATCTGAAAATGAATTAATATCCAGGATAGGTAAAGGACTCAAACAACTCAACAACAAGAACCAGACAACCCAAATCAAAATGGACCAAGGACTTTGAATAGACATTTCTCCTAAACACATATACAGATGGCCAGTGAGCCCACAAAAAGATGCTCATCATCACTAATCATCAGGGGAAGGCAAATAAAATCCAAATGGGATACCACTTCACATCTTTAGGATGCCTATTTAAGAAAAGGTAAATATAATATTAAGTGTTGGTGAGGATGTGGAGTGATTGGAACCCTTCTTGTATATCCCTGGTGGAAATGTAAAATGGTAGAGCCTCTGTGGAAAAAAGCATGACAGTTCCCCAGAAATACTAACTGTAGAATTACCATCTGATCCAGCAACCCCCCTACTTGGTATACACCCAAAAGAGCTAAAAGGAGGAACTCCAACAGATACTTACACACTTAAGGTTATAACAGCATCACTCACAATAACAAAGGTAGAAACATCTCATATATTCATTGGTAGATATGCAAGTTGCAGTATACTCATACAATTGAGTATTAGTTAGCCTTAGAAAAGAATAGAATTGTGACACATGTTACATCAATGTACCTTGAAAACCATATGTGAAGTAAACTAAGCATTTAGTTTAGGATAAATGTTGTGGGATTCCATTTACATGAGTTATTTAGAACAGCTGAAAAGGGAAACTGAAAGTAGAACAGTAGTTTCCAAGGGCTGGAGGAGAAGGGAATGGGGAGTTACTGTTTAATTGGTACAGAATTTCAGTTTGGAAAGATGAAAATTTGCAAAGATGGATGGAGGATATGGTTGCACAACAATGTGTTTGTACTTAATGCCACTGAATTGCACTTAAATATGGTTAAAATGCTAGGTTTTATATCATGTTATGTTATGTTTTACCACAATAACAAATTCTATAAGCTTCCACGTAAAGTTTTAAAAAATACTTGGATTTATGAATTTGGGGGTTTCATAATGTGAATGTAAATTAAAGCAGTTGTTTTCATTTGTCAATTTGTATATTTATTGTCAATGTGTGTATATACCCCAGATTTTCCTCTAATGTATTTTCATGATTTTTAATCTTATAGTTTAACAAAAATCAAAAACAAAACAAAACAAAAAACCAAAATCACTTACCCGCAAAGGAATTAAATATCTTTATCAGTGCTTACTATAAAACATAAAACAATGGCCATAGTCACCAAACTGTGGAAAGAACCAAGATGCCCTTCAATGGACGAATGGATAAGGAAGATGTGGTCCATATACACTATGGAGTATTATGCCTCCGTCAGAAAGGATGAATACCCAACTTTTGTAGTGACATGGATGGGACTGGAAGAGATTATGCTGAGTGAAATAAGTCAAGCAGAGTCAATTATTGTATGGTTTCACTTATTTGTGGAGCATAACAAATAGCATGGAGGACATGGGGAGTTAGAGAGGAGAAAGGAGTTGGGGGAAATTGGAAGGGGAGGTGAATCATGAGAGACTATGGACTCTGAAAAACAATCTGAGGGGTTTGAAGTGGTGGGGAGGGTGGGAGGTCGGGGTACCAGGTGGTGGGTATTAGAGAGGGCACAGATTGCATGGAGTACTGGGTGTGGTGCAAAAATAATGAATACTGTTGTGCTGAAAATAAATTAAAAATAAATTTTAAAAAAAGAAATAAATAAATCCAAGAATGACCATTAAAAAAAATATATATATTTATTTATTTGAGAGAGAGAGAGAGAGAGAGAGAGAGAAAGAGCACAAGCAAAGGGGAGGAATAGATGGAGAGGGAGAAGCACCCTCCCCATTGAGCAGGGAGCCTGATGCCAGGACCTTGAGATCATGACCTGAGCTGAAGGCAGACACTTAACCAATTGAGCCACCCAGGCATCCGAAGGACATAGTAGCTTTCTAAGCATTCTCTAAAACTTTGAACACTCTTTTGTGATGAAAATACCTACTTTGTAATTTGGGCTTTGATATTAGATGTGGGTGTGGCCTTGGGAAAATTATCAACTTTTCTGAATTTTAGTTTATTTGGATATAAAATGAATATAAGGGTCACATTTTTTTGTAGGAATTACATATGTATATAAAGAACTTTCTTTAGTCCTTCACTTAAGTTTTTTGAGCTTTAGTTTTCTAATCTATATAATGGGCTAATCTGACAGTCTATAAATGTAATTTAAAATTGATACTGTACATAAATCACTTTGAATAGAGCTTGGCACAATAAATGGCAGTTTAAAAAAACATAGTAACAAACACTTTATTTGAAAATACTAATTTTTGAGCTTGCTAACATTCTAATGCCATAGTGTACAGGTGTTGTGTACAGGCAGTACTCGATATTGTTTAGAGTCTTTGAACTTTGGGTAATTAGAAAATTCTAGTAACAACTGTTGTTTTCCTGCTGTTATGGAAAGAGTGAGAATGTATACCTAGATTCTTCTTCCAAGAAAGATTTAGGGATGTTTTTGGAGAGACTCACTAGAGACATGTTCTTATCACAACTGCTTGTTTTTTATGTTGTTAATTAGAATTTAAGGTAAAAATTGATTCTGAGAGATATCAAGGTAGTCACTTGTAATATAGATTTGGCAATAAGGATGTTGGTAGCTAATTACTGTGCTTTGAACTAGAGCCATTATTGTGATTGTGAAAATTTTTTACTTTGTAGATTGTTCATCACCTTTGTCCTTTTAGTGCTTTTTAGAGCATGATCAGTTATTACTGTACTGACAAGTATTAGTCTGGTAGCAATTTATCATAGGCTGACAAGTGCCAAAATTCATCTTCATATATGTATCTACTGAAGCAGACAAACACTGTTTTCATCTCTGAAACTATCTACGATGTATTGTGATATATTATTTTGGCCTGCAAGTTCACGGGCAAATTATGTTTAATCACTTCTTTGAATGAAAACATAATTGAAAATATTTTTGCATCTCTTTAAATCATTGTAATAATCATATAGATTTTATATATGAGATATTGAGATCATGTTTAATCTGAATATCAAAATGCAGATTTCAAAAATACGTTATTGTATTCATTTAAAATAAGCAATATTTTTGAATGAAGAAGATTAATTTGCATGATCATTATATAAATGGTCTTATTAATACTAGGGAAATAATGTCAAGAGATCGTTTCTGGTTCAAGTCAATTATACTACATTTTAATTGAAAAATAAAAGCTGTTCATTGTGTACAGAGGTAGCACTCCTGACATATCATATAAACGACCCCATTAATGCAAGAGAAATAAGGTCAGGAGAGACATTTTTACTGAAGTCAATTATGTTACATTTTAATTGAAAAATAAAAGCTGCTTTTATTCAAAGGGAACGCCACTGACATTCCATCATATTCCATAGCTTCCTAATATAGAAGTAACTGCCTAACCAATGTCTCAGTTCTCTACATTATACAAAGGGATCTTTTTATCACATTAATTAGGTCATGTCTTCCGTGCTTACCACCTTCTGAGCACTCTTCATCTTAGTTAGGAAAAAATCCAGACACTGAATGCAGTCAATAAGGCCCTGTGTGATCTGACCCCTGCCTCCTCCTTGACCTTACTTCATACCAGTCCCTCTACTTGATTACCCTCCAGTCATCCTTGTTCTGCCTCAGTCCTCTTCACCCTCTTCATTAGTCCTTCCTATTAACTGGAAAATTCTTTCTCTTCGTATGGCTGACTCCTTCACGCCATTTAATCGCAGCCAAAAGAATCCTTCCAGACTACCCTATCTAAAGCAGCTCTCCTGGCTATATTTTCTTTTTTTTCCCCTTAATTTAAATTCAATTAGTGAACATATAGTTCATCATCAGTTTCATATGTAGTGTTTAATAATTCATAAGTTGCATATAATTTTCTTTCATTCTCTCTCATTCACCTTTCTTGTTCTCTTCACAGACTTCACAGTATCTGAAGTTACCTCGCTTGCTTGTCTAGGTTTCCTTGTTGTTTGCTTTTCTTACTAGAACTTCTTTGACTCTAGAGACTTTGTTCATTGGCTTCACTAATGTGTAGGTAGTAACCAGGATGGTGCCTAGTACGTGGTTGATGACAAATAATTATGGAAATGATAAATGAATAGCAATGGTACAAATAATCAGGAATTTTATTTGTCAATATGTAATTATAGATTGATGGTTAGGGTCTCATTTCTCCTGCTTGGGTAAGCTGATGATAAATGTGCAGGACAGCTAATCAGGTTGGCCATGTGAGCAGATACTATAAAAGACATTTCAAACTTTTGGTGTGAGGTCTGGAACGAGCCCAGAGATAAGTTTCATATGGCCCATACTTCATTATATATCTTGGTTTATGCCTTTTTTCAGCAGATCTGGCAGCCCTGGGTCCACGTGCTGCAATGGCACTATCCTGCTAGTGCTGGACAGTGACAGGATGCTCACACCTCCCCCCAACCCCTTCCTGGCCATTTGTAGCAGTCCTCGTCACTCACACAATTGATGTGATTCCAGTTATAGACCCTGTTATTCTAGCCACATACGGAATCTAACTTTGTGATCTCACCTAAAAGCCTATCTGTACTTCATTCTACTGGGTGAACCAGCCACATTTAAAACTGTCATGGCCATGTGTATGTGTGTGCAAATTACCTTGGGCATTTTCTGGGAAGTGAATCTATCAGTATCAAAAACAAGAGAATCCATGACAGTGGTGAAGATGATTGTAGAATTTCTTTCCATTCTAGAACTTTGTAATTCTGAGACTTGTGAATGTCTCTTTTCTTCAGACTTCATGGAGAATATAATGGATCTATCCTTGGGTAAGCAGATTATATACTGAGGTTTTAGTTCAGAGTCTGCCACTCAGTAACTGTGTTTTTTTTTTTTTTTTTAAATCTCCAGAAAGACAAAGTAAGTTAGGTGGAATTTAAGAGACCCTGAAAAAAAAGAAAAGCAACCCTGTGAAAGTCACAGGGAAAAATGAGATTTGTAAATAACTCTGATGTAAGTTGGTGACATAATTGTACTCTAAAGAAAGAGTTCGAAGAAATAGTCATTGCAATCAGTCGGGTAACAGAAATAATACCTAGAGATTATTACATTTGTAGTACATCTTAGAGAAGGGCCTTGATAGGCAGAAATAGGGAAGAATGGCATTCCAGGTAAAACAGCAGGGCAAAGCACCATTAAGAGAAGAAACAAGAGCAAGATCTATTCAAGGTATAACAAATCATCTAATTTGTGTAATTTAGATTTTGATCCAAAAATAGAGGTCCAAAAAATAGTGATATCAAGTGTGTGAGGGGTCATGCCAGGAACTGAGGGTGTTTCAGTCAAAAAGTGTGCATTTAAAAATATAATAGGGGCACCTGGGTGGCATAAGCAGTTGAGTGTCTGACTCTTGATTTCAGCTCAGATCATGATCTCAGTGTCCTGAGATAGAGCTCCATGTCAGGATCTACCCTCAGCATGGAGTCTGCTTAAGATTCTGTCTTCCTCTTCTCCCCGGCCAACTTTCTCCTTCTTTCTCTCTTTTCCTCTCTACTCCTTCTCTCAATAAGTAAGTAAAAAAATAAATAAATAAATCTTTAAAAATATAATAGATACTACCAAAAGGAAGATGTGGTCCATATACACTGTGGAGTATTATGCCTCCGTCAGAAAGGATGAATACCCAACTTTTGAAGCAACATGGACGGGACTGGAAGAAATTATGCTGAGTGAAATATTTTCAAAAATGATTATAATGTGTCAGATAGCCATTTGTATTTCTTCATTGGAAAATTGTCTGTTCATATCTTCCACCCATTTTTTGATATGATTGTCTGTTTTGTGTGTATTGAGTTAGATGAGTTCTTTATAGATCCTGGATATCAACCTTTTGTCTGTACTGTCATTTGCAAATATCTTCTCCCATTCCGTGGGTTACCTCTTTGTTTTGTTGACTGTTTCCTTTACTATACAGAAGCTTTTGATCCTGATGAAGTCCCAAAAGTTCATCTTCGCTTTTGTTTCCTTTGCCTTTGGAGACATATCTTGGAAGAAGTTGCTGTGGCTGATATCGAAGAGGTTACTGCCTATATTGTCCTCTAGGGTTCTGATGGATTCCTGTCTTATGTTGAGGTCTTTTATCCATTTTGAGTTTATCTTTGTGTACGGTGTAAGAGAATGGTCGAGTTTCATTCTTCTGCATATAGCTGTCCAGGTTTCCCAGCACCATTTATTGAAGAGACTGTCTTTTTTCCATTGTATATTTTTTCCTGTTTTGTCGAAGATTATTTGCCCATAGAGTTGAGGGTCCATATCTGAGCTCTCTACTCTGTTCCACTGGTTCATCATCACTAGCCCTCAGGGAGATTCAAATTAAAACCACATTGAGATATCACCTTACACCAGTTAGAATGGCCAAAATTAACAAGACAGGAAACAACATGTGTTGGAGAGGATGTAGAGAAAGGGGAACCCTCCTACACTCTTGGTGGGAATGCAAGTTGATGCAGCCACTTTGGAAAAGTGTGGAGATTCCTCAAGAAATTAAAAATAGAGCTTCCCTATGACCCTGCCATTGCACTCCTGGGTATTTACCCCAAAGATACAGATGTAGTAAAAAGAAGGGCCATCTGTATCCCAATGTTTATAGCAGCAATGGCCATGGTCACCAAACTGTGGAAAGAACCAAGATGCCCTTCAGCGGACGAATGGATAAAGAAGATGTCGTCCATATACACTATGGAGTATTATGCCTCCATCAGAAAGGATGAATACCCAACTTTTGTAGCAACATGGATGGGACTGGAGGAGATTATGCTGAGTGAAATAAGTCAAGCAGAGAGAGTCGATTATCATATGGTTTCACTTATTTGTGGAGCATAACAAATAGCATGGAGGATAAGGGGAGATGGAGAGGAGAAGGGAGTTGAGGGAAATTGGAAGGGGAGGTGAATCACGAGAGACTATGGACTCTGAAAAACAATCTGAGGGGTTTGAAGTGGTGGGGAGGGTGGGAATAATTCTATTAAACACTGTGATAATACTAATTTCATTTCACTCATTATTGAGTAGAGCATGTCCCTTCTCTTGAATAGAAGGTATTTTAGGAAATGATGTTTCTTTTACTTATTTCTTAATTGATCTTAAGTAAGTTATCTAATTATACCTGGGTATTGGTATTTCCCCATATATGTCAAAGGGATAAGAATAGTTATCTTGAGGAATTTTTGTAGGAATTAGGAAAAAATACCATGTAGAGTAAAAAAGCATAATACAAGCAGAAAATATAAATATGATTTTTAAAATATTATCATTCAGTGTTTTCCAATTGCATGTATTTCCCTGTTACAGTTTGTTTTTTTATAATCTGTGTTTTATTTGCCAATCAACAGCTTCCTGTGGACTACTTTCTGTGTGGCAAGATAGTCAAATCCTTAAATATATTACATTAGCCTGCCAGAGTCTATTTTTTTGTGTGTGAAAACCCTGGCATCTGAGTTAAACAAGATCCAGTAATCAGCATGAAATTCATCAAGCTCAAGCTTGTATTTTCTGTGGTTGTATCTCTCTGAAATTAAAAAAAAAGGAATTTGAAACTTTGTATGCCTCAATTTTGCTCAATTAGATATGTAACCTTACAAATGTATAAAAAATAAACAAATTCCTAAAGAATCAGTTGGAGGAATGATGAATCTGTTCCGTTGAATTTCTCTAATGGAGATGATAGCCTGATTTCTGTAGAGAAATTAATGTAAGGCATAAACAGAACAAGCAATTTTGCGGTAACTAATCCCCACCACCACCAGCCCCTTGCTGACAGGCAGGCCTCACACTGGTTGCAGGTGTAAGGATTAAGAGAGGAAAGAAGGGAGGTGCAGAATGGTACATGAAATCAGAATAAACAGTGAATATAAAAGTGTATCTAACTGAGAAAGGGGAATGCAAAAGAGAACTGTAAATCTTAAATCCATTATTAGTTTCACATTCTGTCCAAAAGATTAAGCATTTCAGTGACCAGATTACTTGTTTAATGTCGTGCCAGGGAAACCCAGAGAAAAATTACAAATGATCCTTGCCTTCAGGCCACTTCCAGTGTAACTTGGGAGTCAGGACTAACCAAAATGGAGCAACAGGCCTGAAATAAAACTGTATATGAAGTAGTAAATTTCATGTTATAGTGTACAAGTGCTATAGAAATCTATGAAAGAAACCAACCAGGGCTCCAGTGGAAAACAGGAGATTAAACCAGGGGTAAAAACAGAGCTGAAATTTACAGGTGTTTAGAATGGGGTGAGATAAGAGCAGGGGGTGGGGCGGGAGGTGAGGTGAGCATTCCTGGCTGGGGGCAGGGGGGCGGAGAAGATGTTTAGAGGTGGGGAAGGGAGATAGATGGTCAGAGGCAAACATACAAGTAGTGTAAAAGAGCGCAATTGATTCAGCTTTTCATTTTGTATTCCTGTTTTATTTATGAACACCTATTTGGGCCTGTTGCTCTGGCCTTGATAAGCTGGGATTGACAGGGGAGTACAGACCTCTTGGCCCTAATTCCTGGTAGTTTTCTTCTGCTAAGAGTAGTAATAACCACCCCTTCCTGAAACCTTTCTGATTTTCAGGCCTTATGCAGAACTTTCCTTTATTATGTGTCATAATCATTGGAGTACCTTTGTGAGGGCAGGATGCGGAATAGTAAATGGGAAGTTCGTCTGATTCCTAAATTCCAGGTCCCCATCTTTATGTGTCAACACTTAAGGAGCTCGTTTCATAATTTCGGAAGTCAGGGAGCTATGTCATTGAATAATAATGGGTCAAGTGCCATAACACAAAGATTTATTTTGTGAAGTATTATAGGGTATCACAGAACTTTGTATTCAATCAGATGAGTGGGAAAAGGCTTAACTCTCCAAGGTCATGGAAGACAAGCCTGTAGGTGTAGAATGCAATACAGAGGGAAGACTATGGAGCAACCTCCAGGGAGCAAACTGAATGCAAATGCCGCTTCTGTCTGGAGCTACCTGAGCTGTGGAAGCTGTATCACTCACCTGCCTTTGTCTGCATTATGGTTGTGATGATACTGCCTACAGAACTTTTATAACTAATGTAAGTATAATTCTAGGACCTGCATACCTTCTTTTTGCATCAGATGCTGCTCTGGTCCCTAAAAGCCTAAAGAGTTAAAAGGCTTAGCCAATGCTCCGTAACGGCTCACAGCTTAAGTTTATAGAGCTGAGTTTCAGGTTAGGTTTCCTCAAAACCTATCCAACCTCAAAACCAAGCCTGATCCAACACCTTAATTACTGGTAATTCATTTGAAAGCAAACTCAGGAACGTGAGGGAGTTGCTAAAGTGAGAAGAAGGGGGAGGAAAAGCTAATAAAGAGAACATTGTTGAGTTGATTACTGTTAACTGAACCTCAGCCCTGGCCAGCCACCCTCTGAGGAACCCTTTAGAATGTCCCTCAGAGGTGTGCCTCTTAACAATTTGTTTTTCTCCCCCCATCCTCCTGTCAAGTGAGAGTCATTTCCTGGGCGTTAACCCTTTTGCTTCCTGGTCCTTAAGCAGAAAACAAGAGCATCTACTATTCAAAATAAACATAAAAAAAAGAATCAGAAGGCAGAAGATGAGAAAGTGGGAACAGAACACATTCTGGAGGGCCTGGAAAGATGGGCTGAAAGTATGGAATGTGTATGTGTCCATTTTCTCCTGTTTCCTGAAGCATATGACTTGGTAAGAATGAGGTTACTTCGTTACAGTGAGTTGAACTTGTGGATTGTGAATTTCCTGCTAATGGGGACCAAGATGGCTCCAAGTAACAAAGAATTTATCACCTGATTTCAACCTAGTGAGCATCTGTGTGGTGCAACAGGGTGTATTACTTCCCACCAGATTTTTTCACATGCTGTCTTTGGGTCACTTAATCATAAATATAAAGTTGGGAAAAGGTAGACTGGACAGGGAACAACACATGTTTTGGTATTTGCTTGATACTATCCATAGGCACAGTCTCTGATTTTTTTATGGATGCCTGGGAATGCTGTCAAGGCTTTCCTCAGTTAACTGGAAAGTTAAATGATGAGTTAGTGATTGACCTTGGCACATCCCTCTGTCCCTCTACAGATCTGTGGATTTTTTCATCTGTTTTTCAACTTGATCCAAAAGGGATTACTATTCTATAATTTTCTTCATGACCTTTTAAAACTAAATGAATAAGACATACAATATTGGAATCAGGTCAGCTTGCCCATAAGGTTATTTGACTATTTGAGGATTTTTGTCAGTCTCTTATAATCTTTAAATGCTTTTGGTTTTTAATGACTTCCTTGGCCTCGAAACTCATATTCAACTATATGTTTTTTTCCTTCCGACCTACTAGACATCCACATTTTGTTTTGTGCACTTTGTCTTTGTAGAAGGAAGTGCAAAGCAATGAAATTTATGATTTAATAAGAAAACAAGCATTGAAGCTGCTGAAATATGACATTCTCAGCTATAGCTCTAGTATGAAAAGTCTAGGTTAATATTTATGAAATATTTAAAAACTCTCCTTTCTGATCAGGATTGAGTTTATTGTCCAGCCAACATAGTGAGATAATTCTTTCTTCTGTGGAACAAATGGACTTTAATAATAGTTACTTAATATAAAAATATTACTAAGACTTAATTTGTGCACTTAGTACTACTTAAAAAATTTATTCAATGAAAAACAGAACCAATAGTCATAGAACATTAATACGTTGTTGGAGTTTTCTTTAGTTACTGCAACTGAATGTTACGTAGTAAGATCTTTAATATTTGCAATAAGAATTGCATTCCTCTTTTCCCTAGATTAGCTTGAAGAAAAATTAATTAGTTTGCTCCAGTGGAGCAGTTAATGTAGCATGAGTGTAACCCATACCCAGTTTCACTCTGTTACCAAATGATTCGCACTCATTCTACCTGTAAATTTGTATTTTCTTGATCACTTCCCAACTTAGAAAAATGTTTAATTAACAGTTAATACTACTTAGAAAGTATAGTGCTAAGAACAAAACTGTGTTATTAAATTCAAACTATAGTTATTTTTAGGGCTATTTAATCTTTTTAAATTTTAGTATATTTGACACAATGCTTCATTAATTTCAGGTGTACAACTTTGTGATTTGCCAAGTTTTATACATTCTGCTGTGTTCACAAGTGTAGCTGCCATCTGTCCCATTACATTGCTATTACAATACCACTGACTCTATTCCTTATGCTCTGCTTTTTATTCCCGCCATGACTTACTCATTCTGTAACTGTAGGGCTATTTAAATTTAGGTAATGTTTTATACTCTGCTATCAAAAGATTGCATATTTTAAAAAAATTTGTAATGAAGAATTAACTAGCAATATGCACGTATCATTGTGTTGTAAGACATATATTGCTCATCAAAGAACATATATTATTCTGGTAAGGTGCTATGGGATTTAATCTGGGTAAGCTTATTATCTGCCCTCTGGGAACTTCCATCTATTAGAATTCAGAAGAAATTCCAAAGAATCTGAACCAAAAAGATTCAGAATGCAACTATGTGAATCAATGGAAACATTCATTTGAAAAAAAAGAAAAAGCAGTGTGTGTTCACTTTCATATCTTCTTTTAAAATAAAGCTTTGTTCATATTGCATTTAAAACTTTTTTCTCATCTTTAATGATCATGTCTGAAGACAAAATTTTTAGAAGAGGGAATTACTCTTTAATGAGGCCCTTGACTTACCATACCTATTGGTAACTTAATAAAGGAAGGTTTTCCCTACCCAGTTCCCTCTATCTTGTTAGAGCTTTCCTGCCTACTTGAACCTATAGGGTTCATTGCAAGTCAACATTTCCTGGTCAGCACCAACCTGATTTTGTTTTGGCCAAATATTATTGAGTCCCAGAAAGACAAATATCTGAAAAGTACAGGCCTCATATAGTTATCCTGTAGAATGAAAAAACAGCAACCTTCATTTTCTCATCTCAAAATATTGAAATAATTTGATTACTCTTGTAAAAAACAATATAACGATGCACTTCCTAGGATACCTGGATTGTATTCACATATATTTCTGAGAGGGCATTGCCACAGGAGGAGTTAGAAATTCATGGTCTAGTCCTAGATGTTTAAAAATTGCTGATCAGTTGTATGTTTCATACAATTTGCTAAACATCCGTAAATTTTAGATTTCTCAACTTGAAAAGAAATGATGTTGGCCAGATTTCCAAACTAGTTTGAACTTCATAATGTTCTTTTTCTATACATATCCCCCTGTTTTGTTTATCATACTAGCAGGACAAGTTTTACATTTAAACTTGTGGGTTAAACTGGGCAGAAGTTCCTGCAGAGGAACAAGGAGGACCTATACCCTAAAATGCCCTTGGCTTCACGTAGATGCCAGTAGTACTGGGCATTAGTAAAATGCTATATGAATGCATGTTCTGTACAACTAAATGCTGGGGTATTGATACTAGGTTTACTTATAGGTAAATATTCATTCATCAATGCAACAAATTATAATTGAGCTTTCATTATTAAGGCATTCCAACTACTTAGTATACAAAGAAAGAAGATACTGTCCTTATCTTCGTGAGGCAGAGTAGATATATAGTCAGTTCTTTATCAGTGTGATGAATAGGGAAAAAACATACATGCTGTTGGACATCAAGAGTGCTTTTCAGGCGGGACATGCACTGAACCAGGATTCATACTATCAGAAATTTTGAAGAGGTAGTGGAAACTTAGCTTGCATGAAAGGAGCAGATGAATAGGATGTTTCAAGCAGAGAAGACATATTGTACAGAGGCCTGAAAGTAAAATAAAGTATCATGTTACTTTTGAAAAAAACACTTAGGAGGAAGGAGGAGCAGAAGAAGCCATAATAGTAGTGGGAGCTAGCTACACAATGATTTCATGGCTGCTTAGGAGTCTTATGGGTGGCTATTGGTCTTCTAAATCTAAGGTGTAGTTCCTGTAACTTCAAAACAAAGTCACTATGCATAATGCTACGTGTAAATTAGACACTCACTGACCTATAATACAGATTTGGCCTTGAAGCTTTCTTTTCTTTTTTTTTTTTTTTTTTTTTTTTCATAGAGAGAAATCACAAGTAGATGGAGAGGCAGACAGAGAGAGAGAGGGGAAGCAGGCTCCCAGCCTTGAAGCTTTCTATATACTTATATCTTCAGTGAGCTCTTTATTGAGCTTGTTGACCTAAATTAGCAGCTTGTTAAGCAGAAAGGCAGGTTTGTGACTGGTATGGGGGTCCCGTCAGATTCAAGATATTATTCTTTTACTGTGGGACCTACTTCTTTGAGAAAAATTTTTATTTCTGTTTGGGTAAAACAGTGACCCAGGCTCTAGGTAGAATAGCAGGGGATAAGGTGGTAAAATGCCATCTTTATGACAAAGTTGTCAGGAGAATTGGTACTGTATTAACTTGCAGTGACAGTGAGCTCTGTGTGTAGGAGAATACACTTTCTTTTTTTTTTTTTTTTAAGATTTTTATTTATTTATTTGATAGAGAAAGATCACAAGTAGGCAGAAGGCAGGCAGAGAGAGAGGGGGAAGCAGGCTCCCCGCTGAGCAGAGAGCCCGATGCGGGGCTCGATCCCAGGACCCCGAGATCATAACCTGAGCTGAAGGCAGAGGCTTAAACCACTGAGCCACCCAGGCGCCCCGAGAATACACTTTCTTTAGCAATAAGGCTAGAGTGCTGACTCTGGACTCTTGAGATACACTGCCTGGGTCTGAGTCCTAGCTGTGCCGCTTAGAAGCTGTGTGACTTTGACTAAGTTACACTAGGCTTCAATTTCTTCATCTGTAAACGGGTGATAATTGTATCCATCTGATAAAATTGTTTTGAAGAGTAGGTGAGTTTCTATCCGTAAAAGCATTCAGATAGTACCTACCTGGTAGATACTAAGTACCTGTCAACTCTTAACTCTTTTCATTGTAATTAATAAGAGATCACAGATTTTGTTTGGCTGAACAACTGATCAGTACCTTGAATAACACTAGCACAGGACTGATTTTCAGTTTTGCATATGACACCAATTTGGGAGGGATGATAAAATCAAGATGAAAAATTTTTATGATAGGCTAAACCACTGGGTCAAAACCCACAAAGTAGAATTTAACAGGGGTCAGTCTCTTCTTAATTGCTTTTTACATTTTTTAATGGCTTGTTATTCAGTGTTATCTGTATGTTCTACATTCACTATGATGTAAAGATAAGTAAGTCCTGGTTCCTCCTCCCCAGAACACACTCACCTATGCAGAGTCAAGTACAGAAAGGGAAAATTAACATACCGTATGACAAGTATTCTAAAAGTGCTAATTCAACAGAAACGATGCACAAATTAGTATAGTGTGGTGTAGTGTATTATCGTATAGTATAATATGACAGTGGAGGAAGTAGAAATTTCACTCTCCTGTACACTGGCCAAGGATCATCAAGAATCTATGTTTAGTTCCTCATGTCAGATTTTAAGAGAGGCATTGACAGGCTGTAGAACATTCACAGCTGTGGGAAGAGTGTGAACGCAAGCTTTGTTGGAGTTTTCTCTATGCCAGGCTTAGGATGAAGAGAACGAGGGTTGGGTTTGTGGTGGCCAAACAAGAGAATTAAGTCAATTTAAAAATCAAATTTCTAAGGTAGGCTCAATGGCAAAATATAATGAGATCTGGAAGAAATACCACTTGCATAAAAGTTACATGAATGCCTACTCTGGGCAGAGTATTTTGCTGTGCCTTGGTGAATTTACAGAAGAAATCAGAAAAGGTTTGTATCTTAGCAGTTACTTTCCTTTGAGGAATACCAGAAAACTAGGATTGCTACTTATTAGTTTGATTTCAATTTTTTTTATAAGATTTTATTTATTAATTTGACAGAGAGAAATTACAAGTAGATGGAGAGGCAGGCAGAGAGAAGGAGATAGGGAAGCAGGCTCCCTGCTGAGCAGAGAGCCCAATGCGGGACTCGATCCCAGGACCCTGAGATCATGACCTGAGCCGAAGGCAGCGGCTTAACCCACTGAGCCACCCAGGCACCCCAGTTTGATTTCAATTTTGATGCATACTACAATGGCAAATGTAGGATGCTGTAAAAGCAGAAAATAGGGAGCATTATTCGGGAATAAGTTAACAGGAGAGTCTTCTCTGTGGATGTGATATTTCAACAAAGATCTAAAGGATGCGTTTGGATACTAGCTTGTGGTGTAGAGGGAGAAAGTGGATTCTTGAAGTGGGAGAATACAGGTGAGGATGCAAAGGTGTTCGAGGCATAGAGAAGCCTATGCTTAAAGGAATGTGAGGAAAGAAGGTTTGGGTGATTGGAATGCCAACTGCCAGAGGAATAGTGGTTTGGGATTGGGATGCCGCAGAGCAAGTCCTACTCAGTTTTGATCAGCTGTGGCAATGAAGAGAATCAAGACATGATTTAGTAAGCAGTATGGAATAGAATGTTCTGTATTTTAACTGTTTTTTTAAATATGATTACACTTGGTTGCATTCTAAATATTAAACGGTTTGCCATATATTTAAGAAGGCAAAGGGTATTGGTGAAAGTTGAGGTGCACTTAGAATTAGCCTGTTTATTAAGGGATGCCTCCATGTACATAAGTAGTACCATAATTTCCCAAATTTTCTCCTAAATGCTGTGATCATAACCACTTTCTCCCCCTATTCTTTCTTTGGTTCCCTTCCCCATATCATACGAACAAGCCTGTGTATTTCTCTGTGTTTCTAATACCTCACACATGGTAGAAACACAGGTGTTTGATTGATAGCACTCTATTATAAATTATCATATAAAATATCATGTTGAAGACCATACCAAGTAGGTATTATGTATATTTCTTGAGGTATTTCTAAAATAAGTAAATTTCTTTCCAAATGTAAATCAGATTTTCCTTTACTTCATACTAAAATATGAGAATTTTTCTCGCTTTTCTGAGAATTACATTTTAATTTTTATAATTAGTTAAATTTATATTTTAATGAGAAGAAATTTAATCTTTCTCAAGGATGAATAGAGCTGCAAATGACGGAAATGATAATATCTTCTTGGATCTAATGACATATTACTTTTCACAGGATCCATGATTAATATAAAATTAGCAATATACATGATTTTCCTCTAGTGGGAAAAAATTTGTAACTGTTTTTAATGTTGCAACTCAGAACTAGATCAGTAAGCATTCATGAGTGTGTTCTGTGTATATAGAACTATGCTAGTTTTCATGGTGTAAAAATGAACATTAAAGAAGGACCCTATCTTTTAATCTCACAGACTTAGTCATATTTTAAAATGATCAATGAACTGTATGTAAATACCTATGTCTTAATATAACAAATAATGATTTATTGATTCAAGTAACAGTTACAATAGCTAATTCCTAATGTTAAATCTTTCTGGTATGGGTAGTAATAGACAAAATTTTTTAAGTTAATTGTAAATTTGTCTTTATAATGAGCCACGATATTCATAAATGTTCATTACTTAGTCAGTAATGAGGTTTTTTAGCTGTTAATTGGTTGCCATTTTGTTGTTATTTTATAGATAAAATAGTTTGTCATTTTTGCTTTATGATATACCTTAGTTATTGCCGCTTTGGATAGATTAAATCAAGTGGAAACCCAAAAGTTTCAGGTTAGCAAAGATCTTCAAATACTGTCCTAAAGGTGTTAAGAACTTGAAATATTGGCCATTTACATTTCGTTTCCTTCTATTCTCTTTCCATTTTCTTAAGAAAATGCTAATAAGAAATGTAATCTTTGCAGGCAGAAAGCAGGGGGAAAAAACAGGATAATTTACAAACTGTTTAATAACCCTGTGAGCAATTGAGTGTTGACCATATAAATTCTAGATAATATCATTATTATACCCAGGTTGGCAGTTAAAAAGTCATAAAGGAAAGAAATCTTAGACATCTATTTTCTAGATAAGCATTGGAATAGAGCTCTCTTATCATTGCATACCATTTAGGTGGGGAAGCAGAATTTTATTTAATTAAGTGACTCATTAGCTGTATTGGATTCCTGCCAAGTTATTTCATCATGGTTTGTCAAATGATAATTTCACAAGTGTCAGTGACAATCAAGACGGTGGACATTTGTTTTCTCTTTTCCCATCTGCTGAGTCACAATTCTCAAAGGATGGATATTATGGTGATTCAATCACACCTTAGACTATCTCTTACATTTACTAATCAGCCTAGTTAATTTGGGAAAAAAATCATGCCTGTAATACATAAAGTAACAAGGGTACTCCTTTCCTGCATCAGCCTTTCATGTTTAGGTCCTTGAGGCATCTAGGACCTAATCGGGCATTTGCTATGTAGGTCCCAAATGGGAGAAAAGTTTCTCTTACTCACTTCATTACATCAATCAGTTTAGTTAGCACCCAAAGCGGGAGGAAGGAAGTATTCCTGTGTTGTGCTTCAGGCAAAGTAGCTAATTTGAGCACCGTGAACAATTCTAAGGAAGTGACTTGAGGCTTGGGCTTTGCAGTGACTGACTTAATAGTTTTCTTGCATCACAGCGTATGTACAATTTGTTCACATGTATAAGCACTATTACTTTAAGAAAACAGTTTTTGAATAAGAATTCAGCTGCCTGTATTACACTTGTCCCATCCACACCTATTGATGCTCTGCTTTATTTATTTTTCCATGTTTCCTTGTTCCGCCATTATTTTTTTGAAATGTAATTAACATACACTGTTATGTTAGTTCCAGATATACAATATAATAAAAAATTCTATACATCTCTCAGTGCTCATCAAGGTAAGCGTGCTCTTTGTCCCTTGTATCTATTCTATCCATTTCCCCACCCACTTTCCCACAGTCAATCACCAGTTTGTTCTCTGTATTTGTTTTGTTTGTCTCTTTTTCTTTGTCTGTTTATTTGTTTTGTTTTAAATCCCACATGTGAGTGAAATCATGTGGTATTTGTCTTTATCTGACTTATTTCACTTAGCAATATACTCTCTCGATCCATCCACGTTTTTGCAAGTAGAAAGATTTCTTTTTTTAGTGGCTCAGCTTTTTATTTTGGTGTAGTCCTAATTTAATTTCTTTTCCTATACATAGTAACACACACACATATATATATTTATATGTTAAAATGTACATATATTGTGTGTATGCTAATATATATATGCTACTATATACATATATATACTATATATATGTATATAGTATGCATGTGTATACATGTATATACACACACACACACCACATCTTTATCCATTCATCTATCAATGGTTGCTTTTATATCTTGGCTATTATAAATAATGCTGCTATAAACACAAGGGTGTATATATCTTTTCAAATTAGCATTTTCCTTTCTTTGGGTAAATAACCAGTAGTGGAATTACTGGATTGTATGGTTATTCTATTTTTAAATTTTTGAGAAAGCTTCATACTATTTTCCATAGTGATTGCAGTAGTTCGCATTCCTACCAGTAGTGTATGAGATTGTTGGGTACTGTGTGTGTTTGTAAAAATGTCTATTCAAGTCCTCTGTGTATTTCATAGTGGGATTATTTGTGGGGGTATTTTGGTGTTGAGGTTTTTAAGTTCTTGTTGTATTTTGGATAATAACCCTTTATTGTATATATCATTTGCTATATCTTGTCTTATTCAGTAGGTTACCAGTAGTTTAATTTTGCCTTTTTTTCCCTTGCCAGAGGATACATATCTAGGAAAATCTTTCTATGGCTGAGGCTTATGTTAAGGAAATAATTGCCCATGATTTCTTCTAGGAATCTTAAGGTTTTAGGTCTCATATTTATGTCTTTAATCCATTTTATTTTTGCGTGTATATAAGAAAGTGGTCAAATTTCATTCTTTTGCATGTAGCTGTCCAGTTTTCCTGACACCATTTGTTGAAGAGACTGTCTTTTTCCTCCATCATATATTCTCGCCTTGTTTGTTGTAGATTAATTAACCATAAAAGTTTGGGTTTATTTCTGGACTCTCTGTCCCGTTGATGTTTGTATCTGTTTTTGTGCCAGTACCATATTGTTTTGATTACTATAGCTTTGTGGTATATCTTGAAACCTGGGATTGTGGTAATTTCGATTTTGTTCTTCTTTTTCAGGAGTGCTTTGTTTATTTGGAGTCTTTTGTGGTTCCACACAAATTTTAGGATTATTTGTTTTAGTTCTATAAAAAATGTTGTTGGTATTTTGGTAGTGATTTATGTTGCTTTGGGTAGTATAGATGTTATAACAGTATTGGTTCTTCCAGTCCATGCACATGGAATTCCATTTGTGTCCTCTTCACTTTTGTTTATGTTAACAAGTGAAATAATAAAAACCATATGATCATCTCAATAGATGCAGAAAAAGCATTTGGCAGTATAATATCCATTTTTGAAAAAAAAAACTCTCAACAAAGTTTCAGAAGGAATATACTTCAACAGAATAAAGGGCATATATGAAAAACTCACAACTGACATCATACTAAATGGTGAAAAAAAAAAAAATGAAAGTTTTTCTCTAAGATCCGGAGCGAGAACAAGGATATCCACTCACCTCTTTTATTCAGTACAGTAGTGGAAGTCCTAGCCAATTTTCCTAGTCCTAGCTACTTTCAGTTTTACTGAAAGTAAAACTTTCAATAATTCCTGATGACATGATACCATATACAAAAAACCCTAAACACTCCACCAAGAAGCTACTAGAACTGATAAATGAATCAGTGAAGTCGTAGGATACAAAATCAATATACAGAAATCTGTTGCATTCCTGTACCCTAATAATGAAGTAGCAGAGAAATTAAGAAAAGAATCCCATTTACAGTTGCACCCCAAATAATAGTCTACCTAGGAATAAACTTAACCAAAGACATAAAAGACCTGTACTCTGAAAACTGACAGTCTGTTTTAAACTGTGGATTGGTAAGGTACTTGATTTACCTCATAGAAATCCTTCATTGTTTGAGTAATCAGTCTCTTTTTTTTTTTTAAGATTTTTTATTTATTTATTTGACAGACAGAGATCACAAGTTAGCAAAGAGGCAGACAGAGAGAGAGAGGGAAGTAGGTTCCACACTTAACAGAGAACCAGATGCAGGCTCGATCCCAGAACCTTGGGATCATGACCCGAGCCGAAGGCAGAGGCTTTAACCCACTGAGCCACCCAGGGGCCCCTTGAGTAATCAGTCTTAAGTTTTTTCAAATGATACATTTAAGGCATGGATTTATCTAACTCTAAGACTCTGTTCAACATGTATATTCTGAAGTTGTATGGATGTAATTATTAAAATAACAACCATTGAACCTAGATTCAAACTGACTGATTCTATTTCATGGAAATTTGTTAAACTCTGGTCCTCAGTGTGCTTAACTATGTAACGGGATTAATAAATCCAGTGTCAGATTTTTCCCTTAAGGATAAAAATGAAGCATGTTGTATTTGCTATTGTGCTTGGCATTTAATAAATTCCCAACAAATAGTAGCTTTTTTTAGTATTAAAAGATCCTCAAAGCTAAAATGAAGCTGTATGCTTTTGTGTCACCTAAGCAGTCACCTTCTCTATTTTTTTCTGGGCCACTGCTGTCCTCTCAGACTTTAACCTGCATCAGAATTATCTGGAGAGATGGTTAAAACAGATTCCTAGGCCACGCCCTAAGAGATTTTGATTTAGTAGGTCTGGAAAGTGAGGTCAAGATTCTGCCTTTCCAACAAGCTCACAGATAAGGCTGATGCTTCTTGTTCTCCAACATAGTTGAGTAGCTCTGTTCTAGAGCAGTGGTACAAAATTGGCTAATTGTGAGAATCTCCTGGGAAGCTTCTAAATATATATAAATTTTCCAAATACTGAGTAAAAATTTGAGACTTAAAAAAAATTGAAAATTACTGCCTAGAACAGGGATTCTTGAACATTGCTGGGCATCAGAACCATGTGGAGATCTTGTTAAAACATAGATTATTGGGTCTGACCCCCAGAGTTCCTGATCAGCAAGGTCTGGGGACAGACATGAGATTCTCTATTTCTAAGAAGTTCTCAGGTGATGCTGATGCTGATCTGAACCCACAGTTTGAGAAACAACCTGCCTTCAACCACTGCTTCTTAACTCATTTTTTGAAGCAAGGATCTGTTTGAGATTTTGCTGGGTATTGGAGATCTTCTTAAAAAAAATATATATATATATATATATATATAGTTTGCATATATTTTCCAGTTTTCATGTATCCCCTGAAGCCTATCCATAATTTTTTTAAAGATTTTATTTATGTATTTGACAGACAGAGATCACAAGTAGGCAGAGAGGCAGGCAGAGAGAGAGGGAGGAGGAAGCAGGCTCCCTGCCAAGAGAGAACCTGTTGTGGGGCTCAATGCCAGGACTCTGAGACCATGATCTGAGCCGAAGGCAGAGGCTTTAACCCACTGAGCCACTCAGGCTCCCCCCATCTGTAATTTTTATATGGAATCTTATTGTCTTTAGGTAGAACCTTGGGGTAACATAGCCCAGGTTAGGAATGCAACCCCGTGGAGCTATTCAAAATTGTGTCTAAACTTACATATATATATATAATTTTTTTTTACCCCCAAAACTTTTTATACCATTATCAATATACCAGACCAAATGATGTTAGTAGCTGTATAAAGAGAAATGATTTTATGGGGCACCTGGGTGGCTCAGTGGGTTAAAGCCTCTGCTTTCAGCTCAGGTCCTGATCCCAGGGTCCTGGGATCAAGCCCCACGTTCAGCTCTCTGCTCCGCAGGGAGCCTGCTTCCTCCTTTCTCTCTGCCTGCCTCTCTGCCTACTTGTTATTTCTCTCTGTCAAATAAACAAATAAAATCTTTTAAAAAAAGAGAAATGATTTTAAATTGAAGAATTAAGATTGATTATCACCAGTTGCTAGAATACAGTTTATAGATTTGGTGAAAATAATAGGTAATTCCAAAAATATTTTTAAGTAATAATTTTAAGGTTTCATAAATTCATGTCTGTGTTGTCTACTGCTTATCTCTTATTTTATCCTCTTTGCAGCTAGCTCTGTGTTGTTCCTTTCTCCTGGAGGTGAACTTTTTCTTAATGAAATTAATAGAGTACAGAATTATATAGCCTATTAACTTAAACAGAAAACAACCTTGAAAATCTTAGACTATATTACTTAGATTATATGATTATATTATTTATACAGATCATGATCATAGTGAGAGATTGCTTTGTAAATAACTACATTATTACTTTAAATTATGAACATATTGAGGAAATTTTTTTTAATAGGAATAAAATAACACTGCCTCACTTGGGCCAATAGTAGAAACATGAGTATATTCACATACTTTTATTTCTGAAAGCACATTTGTGGCTTATTGCCAAGAATCCACTTTATTGAAGGGAGCTTTTGACAGGCGGTATTGAAGTTGTAAACACTTTGAACTCATTACAGTGTCTCACCATAGGAACTGCACTGTCATCGAGGACTCCCTGTCTGCAAAACCATCATTTCAGCAATTATTTTTACCTTTGCCTGAACATATTTCTTTGTACTTTAAGGCATTTCAAAAGACAAGAGAAAGATGGAAGCTAAGGTGGCTATAGGGATTTCCTGAGTTCTCTGAGTGCTATGTTAATACAGAGCAAGATCAGAAACTTGGATATATATATTTCAACTTAAAATGTTGGTTGATCATCATGACAATAGTTTTATAAGGAATTTTCATGAGGGTGAACATTTGAAATTACAGAAAGAATTGTAGGGTTACTCATTCATGGGCTGAACAAACATTTTTTTCTTCTTTTTCTTTCTTGCCAACCCCATTTTAGACGAAAGGTGACTGAGATTGTTACTTCTGATACATTATGAAACAAAGCTAATGAAGAATGATTGTTAAACTATACTAGACCTCATTGAAATTCACATATATATGGGACTCATGCAGGTACCATCACTGCATGAAACAGCCAAGTGTAAGGTTTTGTCCACATGGATCTGCAAAACTTGACCCACGGTCACACATGGCACATCTCTATTGCATCCCTGCTCTTAATGAGCCAGTGAGCTGGATGGGGATCTATTCTAAATTCTGACATGTTTTAGGAAGAAAAATAACCATTTGGAGACTGGTAATGTTAGTTCAGATAAGAGATGATTATATCCTAAAGTAGGGTAGTGACATGGTAGATGGAGAAGATTGGGTGGGTTGGAGAGATTGATAGATGGGACTTAATGAATGATTTGACATGACTGAGTAGGGAGGTGAAGTGTGCTAGGATGATTTCTATGCCAACATTCTAGGCAAGTGAATAGGAAACTCAGTTGGAATAAAGTTTGGGGAGGAGGTATAAGGAATGAGTTCAGTTGATAGGTCTCATTTAATATAGATATGATAAAATGTCTACTTGGTCATTGTGTATATGAATATGAAGCTTAGAAGGGAGATTTTGGCTGATAAATACACAGGGGGTAGATAATCTTTAGTGTATTTAGCAGCTGAACCCATGGAAGAGTATGTCTGAGAAGATGATGTGAAAATCATACAACCCCAGGGAGACCAAGAAGGAGCAGATACAGAGGTAGGGGGTTGATCATGAAATGATTACTAAAGTATTAAATGCCACCAAAAAATTGACTAAGATGTTGATTAGAATCATTTATTGGATTCAGCATTGTTGGAAGTTTTGGTGGTATTCCAAAGAGCAACTTTAGCAGAATAGGGAAAAATTGTGAGAATAGATTGTCCTTTCTAGAAGACAGTTGCCAAAAAGATTAAGATACAGGTTGTAGGTAGAGGAGAACTGAGTAGCTCTGAGACATTTCTAAGTTTTCAGAGAGGGTTTAGAGATGAAGATGTGGGCCTTAAATCTATTTGGTGTGTTTATGAAGCCAGGGTGAATCGTCTCTCTTACCATTCTCTGTCCTGTGCCTAGCAGGTGCCTGGAGCATAATATTTTATTGCCCTGTATATACCATGCATGGGGTGAGGCACTGGAGGAAACACAGTGCCTATCCTCACTGAACAGGCTGGAGTAGAGCGACTTAACTACTCAATAATACTTTATTCAGTTATGATTGGTATTACCAAAGAGAATTATAAGGTACTATGACAACTTATCGTAGGTAGAAGCTGTCTTCATCTTGGAGGAACATGCAGACCTTTGCAAAGGAGGTAATGTTCAGTGTGTCATTTCCCTTCATTACTGAGGTCAGGCTGGAATTCTTCCATTCTTCACTCACTAAATATATTCAACAGAATCTTTAAAAACTCTATGTTTTCCTCTCATGGATACATCTCTGGCATTCAGGGGAATTGGAACCTGCAATGACTAGTTCAGGGCCAACAATATTCTAACCCTCATGGGTAGACTTATAACCAGAAAGGATAAAAAATAAGGGCCCCTTCTAGAGTTTGACTTAACT
Organism: Mustela lutreola; assembly: GCF_030435805.1. Classification (NCBI taxonomy): domain Eukaryota; kingdom Metazoa; phylum Chordata; class Mammalia; order Carnivora; family Mustelidae; genus Mustela; species Mustela lutreola. Next base: position 28,344,302 of record NC_081308.1, on the reverse strand, counting down.
GTCAGCGTCACTAATAGTTATAATAAAATAATAGTTTACATTTATACCTTTGTGATTTTTTTTATGCTCATGGTTTATTTGGGAGATAATACTAGGAAAGATGAATTGGGGAGTAGGGAGTGAGAGAAGGAAGGGAAAGGATGCCAGTAAAGAGTGTATTTTAAGAGTTACTATGGTGGGCATCTGGGGCTCAGTCCTATTGGGGAATTGTGGGAAATAGTGTGGGACATGGACCTCAGAATTATCTTATGAAGAGATAAGGAAGCTGGGGGATTTATACATCCATTTTTGCTGGTCATTGGTTGAGGCATCCTCGTAGATGGTGTGCATTCTGTTGTTGGCTTTTATGGTCTGTCATGTGCACTCAGGAAGAATGGACTTCAGTGAGCAAAGAGATGTAGGAGCTGGCAGGTGGAAGCTGGATTAGCATGCAGTGGAATGCAAGAGACTATAGGAAGATAGTTTGTTTTGCCATTTACTAGCAGTGTGACCTTGCATAATTTATTTATTCTCTTGGAGCCTCAGGTTCTTCATCTGTAAAATAAGGATGATAATATTATCTGCATTATGGGATTATAATGATTATTAAATGAGTTGTTAAATTTACCAGGTTTACAGGCGAGAAAATGGAAGCTCAGAAAAGATGACTTACCCAGTATCACATGTGTGGGAAGCAGGCACAACCACTCCTCAGAGCTTTGATACTTCCCCCAGCCTATTTCTCTTATGTCCACTGCTCAGTGCTGTTCTTGTTGGCATCCTTATCAATTAGTACCCACTTTAATTTAATCCCCCATGGGATGTCCTGATAAGTTTCTCAACTCTGTGAGACTATTTCCACACCCTTTCCAATATTTCAGACTGTGGTCTTGCCCACTGCTGAAATTATATTATTACCTTCAAGTTTTCTCTGCCTACCAGCTAGTCTCCTTATCTATGAGATGTCTTGACCGATGGTATTTGCATTTTCTCTGTAATATTGACATTGGCCTCTGATCACCTGTCCTACTCCTTGTTCTAATGGGATCCGTAGGCTTCCTGTGCTAATTCTGTTGGTGTTCACCTTCTGATGGGCACAAAGAATCTTTACTAACATACAGTTAACCCTTTAACAATACAGGGTTAGGGCTGTTGACACCCTCATGCCATTGATAATTGGTGCATAACTTTTGACCTCCCCAAAACTTAATTGCTAATAGTATCCTGTTGATTGGAAGCCTTACTCATAACTTGGACAGTAGATTAACACATATTTTATATTTATATACTGTATTCTTACAATAAAGTAAATTAGATAAAAGAAATATTATTAAGAAAATCATGAGGAAAAGACAATACATTTACGTACTGTGTTTATATAAAAAATTTGTATATAGGTAGACACAGACAGTTCAAAACTGTGTTGTTCAAGAGTCAAACGTATTGGCTCTCTTAGAACTGAACAAATACATTATTCCTTTCTCCTGAAAAAACTACAAGACAGTTTGATTGTGTCATAATTGTGGTATGACATAAACCAGAGAGAGTAGCAACTGGAATGGAGAGTTCTATCTGTTCCTAAAAAGGGAGTAGATGGTAGCCAGACACCTGGGTCATCATGCTAATCTGAGAGTGGCCAGGCACAGTAGGCTTAACTAATGCATCACAAACAAGAGCATTGAACAGATCATTGATTGGTTGGGGTTGAGTCAGATCAAGAGAAGGGTCACTTGACATGGAATTCAAGTTCTAAAAATATGGTATCATAGACTTGAAGGGGCTTCAACATGGCTTGACCCATTTATTTTGAAAGTTCTGGACTCTTCATTTTTTAAGAAGTTTTATTGAGATATAATTCACATACCATACAATTCACCTGTTAAAAGTATGTAAGTCATTGTTTTTTTCAGTACATTCACAGACTATGCAACTAAATCTTTTCTAGGTGTTATACTGCTTGGAGATATAATAAATGCATGAACTCTCTCTCATGCACATCTGTACACATATAAAAGAGTTTTTATATAGTTTCAGAAGATTAATGGGCCCCTCTAAAACCCATTGTTTTGCCCAGTATTACTATGGTTTTAGCCAAACTTTATCTATATTGAAGGAGCCATTCTCTCTGGTTTTACAATCTAGCAGATGTGTAAAGTGGTTGATAATACTGTAGATTCATGGTAATCATGTGGGTGATGATATCCCTTTAAAGAAAACAATATATATAATAAGTCTGGCTCCCATTATTTCATAATTTATTATCTGGAAGAGGGGAATAAAGGCCTTGGTATCTTTAGAGTGGATGGCAAGTATTTGAAAAAACCATACTGAGATTTTTGAAACTCTGGAGGCCAATTGTAGATATTTAGATACTACATTTATCATTGCATAAGTACTTATTTTGACCTAGAAATGTCAGTGCTATTGCCCTTACAAAGAACCATGATTCTTTATGGCATCATGTTATTTTAAAAAATGAAATTAATACAGTAGCAATATTTGCACACTGAATTGTAACAAGTAATCAGTTTTTTCTTAGTTGATTATAATTATTACCGATTCTATTGTTACACTAGGACATTGACTATAAAGCACCAGTCTCTTTCTCAGCATATACAAGAATTATTTTTTTAATATTTTATTTTTTTTATTTGTTTGACATAGAAAGCAGGAGAGCACAGGCAGGGGGAACATCAGGCAGAGGGAGAGGGAGAAGTGGATTCCCTACTGTGCAGAGAGCTTGATGCGGGGCTTGATCCCAGGAGCCTGGGATCATGACCTGAGCCCAAGGCAGATGCTTAACTGATTAAGTCACCCAGGAGCCCCCAAGAATTATTTTTTAAGGGCTATCAAATATACTAATGTGTCTCTGCATACACATGTACCCATGCAGATGCTTCTACACACCCTCACACAACAGCATCATCTACTAAAAGAACCCAAGTTTTAGAATCAGAACTGGGTTTGACTCTCAGAGCATCCATTTACTCACTGTGTGATGTAAGGCATGTTATATAAACACTTGGGAGTATATTGCTAACCTTGGCATCGTAAGTGTTATGAGCAAGTTGATGAGAAGGGTCAGAAATAATGTGTGATTATAACTTATAATGCTGTCCTAGATATGGTAAAAGATCAAGAAGTAGTGAATGCCCACACACAATTGTCTAGGTAGGAAGTCTACTAAGATTTCATCCCCTGGAGAAAATGAGATTTGAGGCAAATTCTAATGCCATAGACTTTATGGTTTTCTGTTATTTGGTCCTTTTAATAATTATGCAATACCCTCCTATAATAATAATGACAAAAATAACAGACTAAGAAAATAGAAATTCCCCTCAAATCCCTATGCTTAGAAATAAATATTGTTAAAATGTTATTTCTCTCTTGTATATTCATGTAAAGATATATCTTTTTTGACTTTTGAGAAATATTGATTCTTCTATCTTTCACAGATATCTTAAATCTCTCCCTTTTAGTAAACCCCTTCTCTTTTAACATAAAAATAATCCCTTCTCAGCACCATCCTCCCAGCCCAAGGCAAGTCAGGATAGGCTAGGTTATGTGTTTACAACAAAAATGCTGATATCCTAGGGACTAAAAACAGTGGAGTATCTTCTCACCAAGCTTCATGTCACTGTGGATTGATAGGGCTCTCAGTTCACTGTGGTCTCTACAAAGACTCAGACTGATGGAGAGCTCATCTCAACACAAATTTTGAGAACATGTTTAACCATGTGATAATTGATAAAACTTCTGGTTAGAAGTGACACATGTCGCTTGTGTTGACATTATATTTGATGCAGCAAGTGATGTGGCCACAGCTAAGTTCAAGTGGGCAGAGTGAAAGATGCTTTCAAGAGCTACAATGAAGTAATGTAACTTCACTGAACAGACTTAGTGATGACCAGATCCTTTAAGGCAGGGTTCTCATACTTGAGCATGCATCAGAATAACCTAGATGTTGTTTAAAACTCAGAATGTTGGGCCACATGCCCTGAGTTTCTAATCCTGCAGTTCTAAAGCAGGACCAGATAAGTTGCCTTTTTAGCAAATTCCAATGGTGATGTTGATGCTTTTGTTCTGGAGACCACACTATAAGAATCACTGCCCAAATTAAAAGCAATCCTCATACCATTCTCTAGTTTCAATACTTCAACTGTGTCACTTAAACTGTCCATGATCAAACATTAATCACATATTTCTCAATTTTCCAAATTTATCTGAGTATTTATCTCAATCTCCAACCTTCAGTTTAATTATCATTTTCTTTTATTTATTTATTTATTTATTTGACATAGATCACAAGTAGGCAGAGAGGCAGGCAGAGAGAGAGAGAGGAAGGGAAGCAGACTCCCCGCTGAGCAGAGTCCAATGTGGGGCTCAATCCCAGGATCCTGAGATCATGACCTGAGCTGAAGGCAGAAGCTTTAACCCACTGAGCCACCCAGGCACCCCTAATTATTATTTTCTGAAATATCTCTAGGCTTTCACTTCCCCTGGACTAGTTTAATTAATGTATCCTCCAAAGAGATCTTTTCTGAATTATTCTAGCTTGAAACATTCACTGTGCCTTTTCCAAAGTAGCTCATACCGTTGCTCTGAAAGTGATCACATGTTGTGTATTCTGGAAATCTCGTACTTGTGTTTTCTCTCCCACCTTGATAGGCTGCTTTAAGGCACTGTCTCTCTTACAGCAGTTTATACAATGTGAGTGTCGAAACTCTTAAGATTTTTTTCCCTTCATTTCTGATTCTGGTCTGTTCAGGTAAGCAGAGACTCAGTGGTATGACCAAATTCAGATCACCACCCTTGTCTTAGGAACTGTATGAATGATAGCACAGCACAGGGCCTGGAGCTAGACTGCCTGGTTCAAAGCCAACTTAGTCACTTTTTAGCTGTGTTAAATTGTGCGAATGTCTTAATATCCCTCTGGCTCCTTTTCCTCATTGGGAAAATGAAGGTGACAATTATATTAATGCCATAGGGCTCTTATGAGAGCTAAATGAATTGGTTGATCTGAAGTATTTAGAGCACCGAATTACCGTTGTGAGCACCGAATTACTGTTAACCATTATTATTGCTGATTATCCCGAATGTGTCCTCTGTACTAAATTTGGCTATTAGCTATTGCCCTGTAATCCATGGAAAGCTGACTTCTTCCTCATTCCTTCCCTCAAAACTATCTTTTCAACAGTAACTAATTAAATTATAATTGAACCTCAGGGTAATTTTACACCGTTCCTTGTGAGAAATTTACCTCTATGAATTTGGGAAATCTTATCAGTCTGACATTCCTTCTGTCTCTATCTTCATTCTGTTTCTGTCCACATCTCTTCCTATATCTGATCTAGCATCTAGTTCTCTATCATAGTTCTTATCTTCTCTATTGACTCCCCTTCTATATGTTACTGAGGGTGTTTTCCAAATCCTCTCTTTTTTTACCTCTAGTAAAAAAAAACACTTATTTTATTTTATTTTATTTTTTCCAGTGCTCCAAGATTCATTGTTTATGCACCACACCCAGTGCTTCATGCAATACGTGCCCTCCTTAATACCTACCAAGAGGCCCTCTCAACCCCCCCACCCACTCCCCTCTAAAACCCTCGGTTTGTTTCTCAGAGTCCATAGTCTCTCATGGTTCATCTCTCCCTCCAATTTCCCCCAATTCAAATCCTCTCCTAACTTCAGGTTTGTTCCCTTCTCTGTGGAAGCTTTCATTCTTAGTTTCACTTCTATGCCATTGATACTCAAGTCAACATTACCCGTTGAGTACACTCCTGTCTCTCTCACAAGCACTGTAAGAAAAAAAAAAAAAAAAAAAAAAAAAAAAAAAAAAAAAAACTTGGTCAGTTTGCTAAAATAGCTAGTCTTTAATATGAGCTTATTATATGCCTGACAGTTTACCTTCAATTTCTTATTTAAGCCTTATAACCACTTTAAGGGCTAGACACTGTTACTCCACCTGTACTGTATAGAAGTGAATTCTTGAGGAAAGGTAAAGGACTTTTCTTATACAGATAACCAGTAGGAAGTGGAAACTGGATTTGGATCCAGGAGAGTTTGACTTCAGAGCCCAAACACCTTATTACTGCTATTTTAGAATATCTACATAGATTCTTTCCCTTCATAAATGAGGAATTATTTTTAGAGCTGGAACCATAATTGGGGGAAATTGGAGGGAGAAATGAAATAAAGTCCATCACCCCAAATTAAACTCATGTTTATTCTTTTTAACAAATATTTTTATTTATTTATTTGAGAGAGAGTGAGAAAGAGCATGAACAGGGGAAAGGGGCAGAGGGAGAAGGAGAAGCAGACTCCCCGCTGAGCAGGGAGCCTGATGAGGGACTCAATTCCAGAACCCTGGGGTCATGACCTGAGCCATGCTTAACTGAGTAAGTGAGCTAGATGCCCAAGCTCACATTTATTCTTGATCAGTGATCATTATTGGATACCCATATCATTATTGGATACCCAGAAAATGAGGTTCAAACTTCTAACCAAGTCATTGAAAGCCTTTTATGATCTTGGCTGAAACAGATTTAGTTCTCAGTTTCGCCCACATTTAACTTGAGCTCAGATAAAGTTGACTTAATTTCAGTTTCTGAAAGGTCTCCAGGAGTTCACATCTCTAGGCTCAATTTAATCAATATCAACTCCATATGATACCTGTACTGACTTTCCTACCTAAAGGTTTAATTTTCCTGAAGTTTTTGTTATATCAGATGCCTGATCAATTATTTTGATTTCTGATTTCCCTAGTACTGGACCTCATACCTACTCTTTCTACTTATGGCTGAAAATTTTCTCTTTGTTCCATATTCAAGTCTGTTCAATATATTGCCTCCAAACTGTTACTGGAGCACCAGTTTAATCATGTGGCTTCTCTTTGCAAAAATATATAGTGGTTGTCCATTACCTATATTAAAAATTCCAAACTTAGTTGTTACACATACTTTTCATTGTCTTTCTAGCATCTGTTGTCTCTTTGAGGCTTATCTGTTACTACTCTTTTTTTTTTTTTTTAAAGTTTTTTTTTTTTTTTTTAAAGATTTTATTTATTTATTTGTCAGAGAGAGAGAGAGTGAGAGCAAGCACAGGCAGACAGAGTGGAAGGCAGAGGCAGAGGGAGAAGCAGGCTCCCTGCGGAGCAAGGAGCCCGATGTGGGACTCGATCCCAGGACGCTGGGATCATGACCTGAGCCGAAGGCAGCTGCTTAACCAACTGAGCCACCCAGGTGTCCCTATCTGTTACTACTCTTAAGCATTATTCATAGTCAGGCTTCTTACCATTTCACATATATAGGTATCTTTAAAGTCTTTTTTAATTTAAATTGAGATATAATTGATATCTCAATTTGTATTATTTTCATGTGTACAGTGTAATGATTCAATATCTCTATACGCTGCAAAGTGAACACTACAGTAAGTCTAGTTAATATCTATCACCTCACAGTTACAATTGTGTGTGTGTGTGTGTGTGTGTGTGTGTGTGTTTGTGATGAGAAATAATTGTCAAATGCAATTCAACCTTTCTCTTGTTGTCTGGGAAACCCTTCTTCTATCCTACAACTCTCTAAAACTTGATCCTATTCAAGTACTCCATCTTTTCCATGAAACCTCAAAATACTTTTTGGGCTTACTTTGGTCTTCTTTGATACATTTTAATTACCATGAATTGAATTAGATATTTGCACATTTGTTTCAAGCCTCTTGAAATTTTAACATGTGTACCTGATGACTGAGGTTTCCCAAAGCCAAATGTGATTTAGCCAGCTATACTTTCAGTCAGAATGTTAAGTGTGGGTCCAGGACTATGCTCATATAGAGCAGAGGCTGTGCTATACATATTTTTGTTTTGCTATTGTGTCCAGAAAATTGTTTACTATATAGTAGGTACTTTGCTGAATGTTTAAAAAAAAAGTTGATTGCCTTGCTAAAAATGACTTGGTTATGCCAGATAGAAAAGTTAAGTGAGTGACACACTTACTAAATTACTGAAGAACCAGAAAATATAGTTTTCTGAGCTCCTAAGAATGAAAAGTACTTTGTGAGAGATATCTACAAATATACAACTCTTTCTCTTAATAATTAGGATCCCTATTAAACTTGGAATATTACTTTTTAGAAGGAAAGGGGGCCTGCTGAGATGATGTTTGAAACTAGTGGAAAGGTTAAACTTTTTTTTTTTTTTTTTTTTAGGAATTATGGTAAGAGATAGAACAATCCCTTAATGCTCTTGGAGAATCGTTCAGCAGGCAGAGCTATCTACAGATCGGTTTTTGAAATGAGATGGAATGTAAATATATAGACAAGCGAGCCAAAATATTCATTAACATGAAATGGTCCTGAAGTTAAAGTGCTAGATTCATGCTTGAACTTGTGCCAGAAAACTAAGTATTTGGCTCGTAGTTTTTCCCTATAATACCACTTGCTAGAAAGTATTGAGTTTACCTGCTTACATGTGTATCTCTTTTGCTACATTCTGAGCTCCATAAAGAAATTATCCATTGAGTCCTTTGTTCGTAGTTATACCCTAGCACTTACTTCAGTGCCTGGAAAATGACAGGCATTCAGTACATATTTCTTGAGTGAATGAATAACTAAAAGGATTTTAGTTTGGAAAAAATCAAAGTGGGATATCAAAATATTTAGGTAATTATGGTCAAGGTCAGGCTTTTTGCAATTTAAGAACTGGAAAAAGGGAAGGGAGATGAAAAATGATGAAAGAAAGCTATGAAGAATAAACAGTTTCAACAATTTTGTTTTGATTCTTGAAGTTTCCCTGAATTCATCTATATAGGGTTCTTTATTCCATCTACTTCACAGAATTTTTTTTAAAAGAGGAGTAAATGAAATAATGTATTTGGAAATAAGAGACAGTACATAGTTCAAGCCAATGTATCCAGCAGCGCAGAACACCTAGTGCAATGACAGCTATCAAAGCATTCTCTTGATGAATAATACCTTTGCCGATCTGAAGTGTTCTGGAAGCACATCCCATCTTATACTAGTCAGGTCTAATTATTGAAAGTGATAGTACCTGTAAGTTCCCTCTTACACTGAACAAGCATCTCTATCTTTGTAACATTCACGCTTTGATATTAGTATATTTAGAGGAACCACGATTGCCTTCTCCTATTCCAAAAGGTCATTATATCTCCACCATCTCTTTGTAAGGACTGGGGAAAGGGAAGGGAGATTTAAAATGATGAAATCAAGCCATGAATGCTATGAAGAATAAACATTTTAATAGGAAGTTCTCACTTAAGCCAAGATGTTTAAGAAAAAATACTGACAGATGAGGAGCAGGAAAATTCTATTTCCCACTCATTATATATTTTCAGAAATGACTGCTTTACTGATTGGCTAATTGTCACTTAATAGTGTAACTATCACATTCTGTCATAGACCAAGGTGAAATATATGGTAAGACAAGTTTTGTTGCTAATGCGATTTAGCTTAGTTTAGGATATGAGCATGACATTTATGTGGCCTATGTTCTCTCAGTTCAAATAAATCAGCTCTTTATAAAAAGCAATCATGGATTAAATGACTTTAGCCTGCTATGGGGAAGCTACTGCTGTTAAACCTCCCCAAAACAAACTACAAAGATTGCTGAGACTCCATTTATGAAAAGACATTTGATTGCAGACCTTGCAATGTGATCATTTAACAGTATTTTATTATATTTTGTCCAGGTCATAACAGTGGCTTGTATTTGTTTTTAATCTATACTTCACTTACTTATCTTATACACGTAATACCTATTTGCTTCCCCAAATGGCCCTCTGGTGTGTATGTCAAGCTTCCTAACAAGAAATTTGAAAGCAGTTTTACATTAAGATTCACATTTTTGAATTTTCATATTGCTAAACAGATTTTAATGTAAGCATCAGAAGAGCAGAAAAGCAGTCTATGTCATAGGCTATTTGTCAGTCTCCAATGAAGGATAAACATTTATCAGCTTCAGTAACAATCACTGCCTAACTGAGGACTGCCATTTTCTAAAAATATTGATTGATAGAGGTCTCTCCTTAGAAATATAAAATGCATGCAATTTATACACAGCAGAGAAATACAAGCTCATTATTTCTTCCTGACAAGCAATAATGCCCTTTATAAACTATGGAGATTTCATTACAAAAAACATTATTTAAATTGAAAACACAAGTATGGTCAGAGTCCTATGTAGTGCATTTTCTAAAACTTGGTTATGCAGTAATCTAATTTGGGAAATAAAAGTGAATTAGAATATATTTAGAAAGTTAGTATGTATACATGTGGGTGTATATATTATGATATATATAATATTTTATATATAATAGAAATCTGTAAAGTGTTCAAGAGGAAATCATCAATACATACTTGAATTTTAACTTAATTTATATTTCTGCTGTGAAGGTTAATATGTGCCCTAAATTAGAATAGGTGTTTGCAGGTATTGTCCTATGAAATAATAATTTCTAAAAAATGCACCATGGGAGAATCTAGTACTTTATGACTCACTGATAGAGACCAATCACATCAGTGCAGGCAAAGGCCTGACATAAAATGAAAACAATTAATTAAAGTGATTATAGAGGTATAAACAGGACTCTAGTAAATAATTTTCTAAGTGGTCCTGTTAATTGCTTGAACATAAATCAGAATTTAGAGTTGGAAGTAGCTCTGCTCTGCTACTTACAAGCTCAGTGGTGTTGGCAAGCCACTCTTATTTTCTAAGTCTCACTGAATTCATCTCTACAGAGATTTTATTTTACCAACTTCACAGGGTTTTTTTAGAGAGGAGTAAATGGCATAATGTATTTGGAAATCAGAGACAATACATGGTTCAGGCCAATACATGGAACAGTACAGAACCCCTAGTGCAAACAGCAGATATGGAAGCATTCTCTTGCTCAATCCCTCTGTCAGTGTCAAGTGCTCCTGATTTAGATCCCATCTTATACTAGTCAAGTGGAATTATTAAAAGAGATACTGCCTGTAAGTTATTTCTTATGTTGAACAAGTATCTCTATCTTTGTAACATTCACACATTGTTTTTACCTATGTTTAGATGTATGATGATTGTCATCCACTCTTCAAAGAGGTCATTATGTCTCTACCATCTCCAAGATGAACATATAAAAACTTTGTTCAAATGGCTGGCTTTTGGTACCATCAATGGTAATCATTGCCTCCCTAAAATTTAGGGCTAAGAGTAGAATTGCAATCACCTGATTACTAGGTATTTTCTGAATCCATGCAATTCTTAAAACCATTTTTTTCTAATGTTAGTTCCTAATTTGTTATCTATGAAGTTTTCTCCTACTGGTTTCAATATTTCAATTAACACATATTCATAGCAAGATTTTATTATAGACAGTGAGAGGTATTCTTTCTTGGATAGTAACTTCTTTCATTGTAATAGCTGCATTTTTATGCCTCAACATCCTAAGTCACTGGCAAGATATATTTGGTAGAAGCCAACTACATGACAGTCATGTGACTGTCAAAACTAGATATCCCTTGACAGTGGAACAGTCCATTTTTCATCACTTTTTGTGTGTGGTGTTGTGCCATGCCACCTGCGTTTTTAATAGACTGTATTCTAGTACAGACTCAATACTGTGCTATATGAACTTATTATATGAACATAGTGTGTGAATTTTTATGAGAGACATTGACAAGCTACACTGTGAGTATGACGTTTTCTTATCTATCACACTAATGGTCTGATCAAAAAAGAAAATGACTTTGTTCACTGGTTGATTTGATAATCCCACTGTGTCATATGTAGTTTCTAGCAATGTCATTCATTCTGTATAAATGTCAGACTGCATGGATTCTTTGGTGACAATAGATGTGTAGCATATATATGGAGCAAAACTACATGAGGATATCTTAAAAAAGTTAATTTGGGACAAGAGATCACATTTTTTATAGGAATTAAGAAATTGTCATTAAATATGCCATAGCATTTATTAGAATTGCAGTGCACATACAAATATACAGATATATATGTTCTTTATATCATAGTCTGAAATATTACAGAAGTAGGGAGATCATAAATGTTTTGATTGATAGATAGTAGGTAATAGATAAGATAGATAGATAATAGATAGGGCATCAGCCATGGAAACCCCCTTTCAGGCCATACTTTCAAGTCTAATCTATTGGAATTCCTAGCACAGGCCTGCACATGAAGGACTTCATCAGGAACAGAGGAAACTTTCCTATTAAATACCTTTGCAGAAATGGCTAAGAACAAAGTTCAGAGTGTAAACTGAGGATTAAAATTTTATTATTTATTTTATTTGTGTCCCATAGATGCAACACAGCAACAGCTATTAAGTACCATCTCTAAGACATCATACTTTATTCTCTATTATCTGTAGACTGTGCTGAAGTTTATTTGATTTTACTAGAGCTTTTTGATCTTCAACACAGGATGCTGATTTTGATAGCTTTCTTTTTTTAAAGATTTTATTTATTTGTTTGTCAGAGAGAAAGAGAGAGAGAGAAAATGCACAAGCAGGGGGAGCGACAGACAGAGCAGGCAGAGGGAGAAGCGGGCTCCCTGCTGAGCAAGGACTCCATCCCAGAACCCTGGGATCATGACCTGAGTGAAAGGTAGCTGCTTAACGGACTGAGCCACCCAGGCATCCTGATAGCTTTCTTTTCTACAACTACTTGAAGATGCTAAAAATGATGCTCATAGTCAACATAAGTTAAAATATATTTTCATCTGAATGACATTGTAAACTTATGCTTTTATGATTCAAAAAAACTTGAATGATTACTGATGGAGGCTATAAGAAGAGGTTACTGTTTTAAATGACCATCATAAATCCCCAGAATAAGCTGATAATATGACCCAAAGTTATTAATTTATGCTTTAGGTCTTGAGACTTATTTAATGACTATATGGAGATGATATTTTAAATGTCTTGGGATATGTGAGCTCCATAGTTCAGCTGTATAATTTGATCAGTGTTTGTTCATTTTATGGGGTGTAATATATTTCACATTGGTTTGATTTATTGTTTCAGAGTAAAATTCAATTTAACACGTTTTCTTGCTAACTGAATTGTAAATGAATTATGTTAACAACTCCCCTGTGAAAAGGCCTAGACAAAATACATATGGTCAATAACCATTTTGTGCGAAATAATCATATTAAAAAGCATACTTTAGTGGACTTCTCTAGACTTGCATATTTCTTCATAAATCAACTTTATGGAAAGGATAAGAGCTAAACAGAAAAGTATTTGGAACATTTCAGCTCTAATGGCCTTGCAAATTAGGTTCACTTTACCTACTCTATTAGCCTCATTTATTTTCTACAGAGAAAAATCCCTAATTTGAAGTATATTATTATTGTTATTGTTCTTTTAAAATAGCACAATTCTTAATTGTATACTTATGGTTTTTAATTTGATCAGTTTTTCTAAGGGACTTCTTCAAGAAGTAAAATTTTTCATCTTTTTAAGCTCTGCATTAAATTTGACATGTCAACTATTAAATCAAATTCTTTTCATTTCAAATATAGTGATATATACTACTCCTCTTATAACTAAAATAAATCTGATCCAGATATATATATCCAGTTTTTTAAAAAACTTTTATATCATTTCTATATACTAGACTCGACAATGTTTTTTTTATTATGTTATGTTAGTCACCATATAGCACACCATTAGTTTTTGATGCAGTGTTCAATTGTAAAAAAATATTTTCTCCCAGAGCACCTGGGTGGCTCAATCAGTTAAATGATTAAGCATATAACTCTAGGTTTTGGCTCAGGTCATGATCTCAGAGACATGAGATGGAACCTGTGCCTAGCTCCATGTTCGGCACTAAGTCTGCTTGAATACTCTCTCCCTCTGCCCCTTCTCCTACTGGCACGTGCATGCACACCCCCCCCCAGTAAATAAATAAATAAAATCTTTAAAAAAACCACACACATTTTCTCTGCTTGCCTATTCATCACCCATGTTTTGAAACAGTGAATTCAGGACCCAAATAAGTAGTTTGTAGAAGGGAACAAAAAAATCTATATGTGGGCTAACTATGTGAATGTGATGATATTCCCACATAGATAAAATTTTTGATTTAGATGTGGGCTAAGAAACAAATAACAGAGAATGTAAGTAATTCAAATTATCTTACAGAACAGCTGGATGTCTGCCTGTGACCATATTAAAAAAAGCTTTTCACAAGTATTTAATGAGTGTGAATTGAATAGTGGTTTAAACACTAAAAATACATTGTCTTCTAAAAGTCCATATTCTTTCCCAATCCTAAAAAAAAAAAAAAGAATAGAAAAGGTAATAATAAAGGAACTTAGTAGATACACATTTTTAAAAAACATTTTTAAATTTAAATTCAATTAACTAACATCTATTGTGTTATGGGTTTCAGAGTGAAACAAGCCAGTAATTCATCAGTCTTATAAAATACCCAATACTCATTACATTGCATGCACTCCTTAATGTCCATCATCCGGTTACCCCAACCTTAGACACAGTCTTATGTAAATTTTTATTTGACTCATAAAATATGCATGAAGACTATTTACTTGTTTAGACATAAAAAGTCCAAGAAATGCTAATGTCTCTATTTTCTTGTTTAAATACTTTCCTTAGAAATGATCATATGTGGATATTTAATTTACTTAATACATTTAATTTGTCACTCTTTAATATTAAAAACATTTAAATCTATAACTATTTAGAAAAATCTATCCTATATAGCCTCACACATTAGTATTAATTTATGTCGTGTGCACTCTAAGCACTATGAGGTTGGGTGCTAGGTCTATCTTGTCCAGTGTTTATCTTCAGCAAACAACACCAGAGCTTGGCATTCAGTAGGTTCCAATCCATTCTGGATGAATTACCTGTGAGAAAAACATTTATTCAATAATCACAATGCAATTAAGTCACTCTTTTCTTAAAATACTTAAAAAAAAAGAATCTCAGTTTCCTTAAAAGCATTTTTTTAATTCTTCTGCTTTGTGTACATGCATGTGTGTGTGGATGTGGATGTTTGAGTGTGTGTGTGTGTGTGTGTGTGTGTGTGTGTGTGTGTGTATTCTTGAATTTCAAGGTAATATCCTGGCTGTAACAGTTCAGAGCTTGGAAGATGTCATTTTGTATTGAGCTTCTATGGTATTTGGGAAAACAGTTGCACCGCACTTGATCATTGACTGATTGATAGCATTTATTCAGTTAAATATATGAAAAGATATAGAATGAGGCATTGCTGGCAGTTTGAAAATAGCTTAAACAAAAGCACCAAAGTCCATGTATAATATGTTCAAAGCATAATGTGCATCTGTACAAAATCCCAAAGATTAATTTCTGCCAAAATAAAATTTGGTGTTTCCATTATGACACTTTTTAATATTTGGAGGAAAATACATATCGCCACAATTAATTTAAACTTTGTAACACTTGAGTTTCTTTTTTCTCTCATTTCATTTAGTACAAATACCCAGAATTATAGAATTAGTTGACTGTTTTCTTGGCAATGTATGTACTCTTTACTGAAAATTTCGTCTAGTTCATTCTTCTTCATACAGCTCCCATACAGAGAACAAATTTATAACAAGAAATGGAAAAAGAATCTCAGTGCTTTAAGCTAATTTGCATTTGATTCATTTAAACTTCTAGAAGCTGAGCTCCATCAAGATTATCTGCATCTTTGTGGCATTTTGTATTTCAAGCTATTTTCTTCACTCATACATGTACCATCCTATTTTACTTAAATTATTTTTAAATTCATGAGAATATGTAGATGCCAACAGAGATAATGAGTGTGGATATCATTTTAGGGTAATTGTTATGATAATCATGACAGGAAGCATAGGGATTCACCTTATTTCCTCCTATGTCTATTACAGTTGGGGATTCTGAATCAGCTTATTTCCTGCTTTCTCCAATTGAGTGACTATATATGTAAATGAATCAAACTGTTATTGTATCAGAGATATAGCCTCCTCCCCCATCTAAAGATACATCAGCTAAAGATTAATTTTGTTTAAATTAAGCTCTTTAAACATGGAAGCTTATTAACTGTTTACACTTTAGATTAGAATATGAACATTTTTAGCTAGAGAAAATTTTTGCTAAATGTGAAATTCCTTCCATATTTGCCATATATTTTAAAGAGAAATAAGACATAGCTTTTAAAGAGATGAAATTTAGAGCTTTAACATGATACATATATGTAAAATAACACTCATATTAATGATAACTAAAACAGTGAAAAATAGTGAAGAAGTAACATTTAATCTTTGTTTTTCTGTTTATTAAAGAAGGTCAGGAAAACATACTAGTCAGTTCTCCCAGGTTAAAAAAAAAATGTTGTATCTAAAATCGTTGGCTAACGATTACCAGGACATTACCAAGTCCTGAGAAAAGTTCCTAAGAATCCAGAAATAAAAGGAAACTTTCTTTATCTTGGTATGCTGGAAGACTTCTCAGTAAAATAATAAACAACTGAAGAATATTCCTCATTGGTGTTATTGCTCAATATTGTTCAAGAGGACCTAGCAAATGTTATATGACAAGAAAAAAAGAAATGTGAGAAGTGTATATTGGAAAAAATGGGATAAATATCATCATTTGAAAACAATATGATTTTCCTCTTTTTAAAGCATATCAACAACTATAAAATGTAAAGAAATAATATAAGCTTATATATATCCTGTTATTATCCTATAATAACTACAAAATCTATGATTTCTTAGAAGTAAATTATACAAGATAGTGTTAAGGATTATTTGGGGAAAGTTTAAATTTGAATTTTATGTATGTAAATAAAGACATGAGGAAAGGAAGAGATGTATATGACGAGAATGCTAGTTTTCAATCAAGATATAGTTGTATACGTACATGCACATGCTTCTCTGTATGTGTGTGTGACATGTATACACATCTATCTTTTGAAGGTGAAACGGAATCTCAGCAAGAAATAGAATTCACTTGAGGTAGCTGAAATGAAGAGAATTTCATAGAAAGACTATGCGAGGTATGATATATTAACAAATAAGTGAAAATGAGTCACCCAGAGAGGTACAAGAGTAGGAAGCAGTTGCTATCCCTAGGGCTTATGGGAAAAAGAGAGCAAAAGAATGAATGGAAGTTAATGGAGTCCAGTGAGAGCAATACTACTGGAGGAAGAACCACATATTGGAAAATGTAGTTGTTGTAAGGAGTCAGCTTCTCTAAGATGTAGCACTGAAGCAGAGAAGTTACGGAGGAAAGTTTCCCCAGCTTTCTCTTTCTCTGTCTTGAGTCTCCAGCTGGTTCTTTTCATTGGCTTACTGCAACTGGAATCCAGCCAGCAAATGATCCCAGTAGATGCATTGTGAAGAGATCAGCCACCTTGGGAAAAACCACAAGGCAGAAATGTGTGGGTATGAACATACCAAAAATAATCACACAAAATGGAAAGGAGATGCAGTTGTCTAGATAACTATGAAATTAGTTTAAATGTAAATGCATGATAATTGTCAGGAAATTATTTTTAAATAGGTGACTTGCTTTAGTAAATTTTCTAATATGCTGACTGACATTGTGGCATGATGTAGAGAAATAGTTTAATAATATAGAATGGGGGGCACCTGGGTGGCTCAAGGGGTTATAGCCTCTGCCTTCAGCTCAGGTCATGATCCCAGGGTCCTGGAATCAAGCCCTACATTGGGCTCTCTGCTCAGTGGTGAGCTTGCTTCCTCCTCTCTCTCTGACTGCCTCTCTGCCTGCTTGTGATCTCTGTCAAATAAATAAATAAATTTTTAAAAAATAAAAAATAAATACAACTTTAAAAAATAATATAAAATGGATATTTTGGCAATAGTTCCTTTATTTAGATAAAATTATTTTTTGGTGGTATATTTTCATAACTGTACTGAAAGGGTAGGTTAGCTAGTAAATTAATTCAAAATCTTTGGAAAGAAAAATCTAATGATAAGATTTTATTTATTTACCCAACAGACAAAACACAAGTAGGCAGAGAGGCAGGCAGAAAGGGAGGGGGAAGCAGATAGCCCAATGTGGGGCTCGATCCCAGGACCCTGGGATCATGACCTGAGCTGAAGGCAGAGGCTTTAGCCCACTGAGCCACCCAGGCACCCCAATATTGACAGATTTAACAACACAGAAATTATTTTCTGTGGTAAAAGACACCACTAAAAAGTAACAAAACATGACAGATTGAGGAATCATACTGATCCTAAAGAATAACTTGACTGTGATAAAACTCTTACAATGAATATGAACAAATATATTGTAACAGTGTTTATAAAGTGGCTAAATATGATCTGTACATCCACTTGAGAAAATTATAAAATAACCAGTCAAAACAAAATAGGCTCAACACTGCCTATATTTAAAGAAATACAAAGCACAATATTCAGTGGTGATGAAGGTTCATGAAAATAGGTCCCTTTGGGGGTGCCTGGGTGGCTCAGTGGGTTAAGCCGCTGCCTTCGGCTCGGGTCATGATCTCAGGGTCCTGGGATCGAGTCCCGCATCGGGCTCTCTGCTCGGCAGGGAGGCTGCTTCCCTCTCTCTCTCTCTCTGCCTGCCTCTCCATCTACTTGTGATTTCTCTCTGTCAAATAAATAAATAAAATCTTAAAAAAAAAAAAAGAAAAAAAAATAGGTCCCTTTGGTGAAAGAACCACTTGGAAAAATTTGTGTGGGACATTTGGAGTTATCTTTCAAAATATGGATTGCTATGTATTTTTGATCCTCATATGTCACATTTAAGAATTAGAGTTATAGGAATGCCTATACATGTCTAAGACACATATATGAGGATGCTAATTGCAGC
The DNA here is from genome assembly GCF_030435805.1 of Mustela lutreola. Lineage (NCBI taxonomy): Eukaryota > Metazoa > Chordata > Mammalia > Carnivora > Mustelidae > Mustela > Mustela lutreola. The sequence continues at coordinate 28,325,496 of NC_081308.1, read as the reverse complement.
ATTGTTTATAGCAGTTGCAGTATTATTCCATACTGTGCAATGCTAGGCAGGTGTAGTTCTATTACTGGACTATAGGCTCCATAAAATCAGGTCCAGATTTGTTTGTTTTTTATTTAACTTCTGCTCACTATTATGCCTCTACTGCCTAGCATAATACTTGCCTTATGGTAGGTGCCCAGAAAGTAATTGCAAAAAATAAATGGATGGATGAATGCATGCATTATAAAAACTAATTCTTAAAGTCTAAATTGTATGTATGTATGTATGTGTATATACATTCTAAAGCTGCATTTTGCTGAAAACTTACTTTTTCATAGATATTTTTCTGAGTAATTACATTTATCTTTTTATGAAAAAGTTCTTTTAAAGGCATTGGTCCCATTTGATTGATGAGGGCATCAAGACATGAATAAATTTATTTCATTATCCAAAAGTATATAGAGCTATGAGTTCTTAGAAGAAGGCTTTGGATTTATACAACTGGGCACATTTGCGAACCTGTGTAAGAAAGTAGATACATAGATAGTTTCTATCCAATTTGATCGCATTAGAAATACAGATTAATAAATAAATAGATCCCTAAATGGACTGATGGGAGATGGACAGATGAACAGTTGAATAGACAGCATAGCTTTTGCTGAGAAGTATTATCTCTAGATAATGGGACTGGCGTGGTGTAGAGCTGTGAGGTACTTTCCCTGTTCACTTTATATACTCCTGTACTATTTTAATTTTCCACTACAATAAGCATGTATTGCTTTTGTAATAAAAATGTTTAAAAGTGAGAGATAAAATCCAGACTAATAAAAGGAAAATCAGGGAGGGCTAAAAGATTAACTCTTGGAGCCGAGATCATTAATCTGACCTGTTTCTTCTGAGTGAGAGATTTCTTTTCAAGAGAGAGGTTTCCTGTCATGATGAGAATGGAAATGGAGCCCATTTGGCCAGTCTAAGACCAGAGCCTGAACAGGGTCTAAAGTTTAGGGTAGTGAGACACACTTTGCAAGATATAATAATTGAGCTAGTTATACCAAGCCCTGAGGCTCACAGTCATCAGGAGAGCCATGTTGACTCATGGCTTTAACCTGAAGGAAAGCTATTTGAGAGAAGCTGAAATTTGAAAATCAAGAAGAACCAGAAGCTGTGATAAGAAATGTAGCTATGTCATATTTAGCATATCAGTTTTAAACCTTGTCCAGCCATTGAAAAAGGGAAAAGAAATTTTAAAATTGCAAATGGGTAAAATGCAAATGGGTAAAATGCACATCCAACATCCAAAATAGAAATCAGAAGCCATGCCTTGCCTTCTCTCTACCCATTTTTGGTGTTACTAATCTCTAGTCAAAAGGAGGGATTGCTTTTCAAATAAGACAGACAGACAGACACACACACACACACACACACACACACACAGACAGACACAGTAGTTATTTAAGTACCATATTGTTTTGTAGCGGGGTGTGTGTATCTGTCTGCCTATCTATCTCTCTCTCTAGCTTGTTAATTTTTCTTTGTTTCTTAACTGAATCTCTTATTTTAATATCTCAATTTAAAGAACTGCTCTTACAATTGTAATGATTTAGTAGTATCCTACCTATGACCATGTCATAGTTTTAGTGAGATGGCAAGGCTTTCATTTGCTTAACTCTTCCAACCCACCACGGATTCAAACACAGTACTAAAGTACTGAGGGCTGTGCTTCATCCAAGTTCTAAGGGGTTATCTTTTACTCTCCTGGGTCAGAGAGTACTTGAACAAATTTTCCTATGAATATCCGTCAATAACTTCTGAACATCTATTCTATGTAAAGCACTGTGGTTTTTTTGGAGTCTGTACCAAAGCTTAGGAAAAATGAATGAAATATTAGTTTCCCTGTACCTTGAGTATTAGCTTGAGTATTTTCATTCTTGAAGTTAAAAAGTACTAACTTTGTCATCATCACTCATAGGCTTCCTGATTAACATGCTAAATGCTCTCTAATTTAGAAATGAAGGCTTCTTTCCTTACTACTTAAAAAAAAAATCTGATCCATTTCCTAGAACAGGAGATATTATGCAAATCAAGTTTCATTTTTGAGAATGTCATCAGTAATTTAAGAAAAAACTTCTATGACACAATAGGAAGCTGAGGCTCGGTCTGTTCAAGCTTGTCCAAAATGAAAGAAGGAGGATATGAGCTCAGGGTTACGGTTAGTCTTTTTTTCTCCTTTATTGGTACTATCAATAATTAGTCAGATGACCTTATACAGTATTCCTAACTCATAAGAATGTTGAATGGTAAATGAGAAAACATAATAAAATCCCTTGTACATAACTGATGCTCAATGAAAAGTAATTAAATATCAAACTGAATCTCTTTAATATGATTTTGGTGGGAGATAAATACTGCTGGCTTATCTCTGTTTTAATGCTTTTTTCCTCTCCATCCAGTTCTCAATTTCCAACATGAGTCTTATTCTATATTTACTCCACTGAAGTGAAACTTGATAACTTGATTCCCTGCAGCCATAATTATCTGTTCATTCATTCATTTACTAATTTAACAAATACTGAGTACCTATTTGTCAGTAAGTGGTAAACCAGTTTTGAGAAAGTTCCTGCCCTTGTAATACTTAGATTATCATAGGGAGACAAATTATAGCAAAGGAATAGATAAATAAGCATAATAATTGCAGTTTGTGACAGATGATATAAAGGAAGTAAGTCACTGTGAAATGAAGGGAAAGGGAATGAGTTTTTAAAAATAGGGTGATCAACAAATGCATCTCACGTGCCATTTGAGCTAAAACCTAATGGAAAAGGATGAACCAAAAATGCAAAGAGATGGGGAAAATATTCCAGACAAAGAGAATAGCAAGTATAAAGACCAAAAGGTATAAAAGGACTTTTGTTATTTCAGATACGAAACAAGGCCAGTGTAACTGAAAGGTACCGACAAGAAAGAGAGAGGCCATTAGATTGCCATTAGCAAGGAGTACAGGATTGGGTCATACAGTATCTTGTAGGGCATAGAAATAGGTTGGATTTATTCTAAACAAAGAAGCTTCTGAAGGGCTTTAAATATGACAGTGCTATTTAATTTTTGTGGGGTTTTTTTTGAAGATAATTCTAGCTGTTTCATACTGAATGGATTGAAAGGCATGGGAATAGTTAGGATATGAATGTAATGGTCCCAGAAGGCAAGGATCATAGCTCAGGTGAAAATAATAACCATGAACATGAAGATAAATAGGTGCCTGTATTCATTTTAGAGGCAGAAAAGACAAGGCTTGTTAATGGAACAAAATAGAGAATACAGAAAAAAAGAAAAATCAAGGACAGTTTCTAAGTTCACAGCCTGACACAATGCATACATGTTGTTGCTATATTCAGAGATGGTGATTAATGGGGAGACTAATGTCTTTGAAGGAAACCGAGGGCCGGCCTTTGTACATAACAAATTTAAGAGATGTCTTGAGGAGAGGGCTCCCAGCTGGAGATAGATATTTAGGAATCATTAGCATATAGGCAATATTTAAGAGACTTTGGGAGGGATAATTGGAAGATAATACCCTAGGGGAGAGGTGTAGCTAGGGAAGACCCGGATCTGGCCTCTAAATCTTTCCAAAATTTCCTATCATATAAATAGGCTGGGCTAGGAGGAGAGCCTAAGAAAGTGTGGCTGATAGTTAGAAAACCTGAAAAATACAGTGTTAAAGATTCCAAGAAAAACAAAGCAGTGTAAGAAGAAAGAGTGCTATTGAGAGCTACCAAGTAAAATGAGAGTAGAAAAAAATCCATTAGGCTTAGCAACATTGTAGCCATCAGCGGAGCAGAGACAGGGAAGCTAGTTCTCTGATCCACTATTAGCCAGAGAAGCCCTCTGAGCTCATCTTTAAAATATGGACCCCATCCATTCCCTGCTTCAGAGTATGCTTGATTCAGCAAGCTAAGCTCTATGATATGGACTGGCTACTTTTTATATAATATTTGTTATGAAAAAGATTGCTCTTAAATACAGTTTCAGCATTAAGCTAGTTATTATGGAATTTGCCTTGGAGATTGCTTACACCATCAGGCATATTCCAAATCCCAAAACATACCGGAAAGCTCCGTAATGACCACTGAAATCTGTGTTAAATGAAGTGAGCATCTCCATTCTGGTTTCATTGTTTATCAACCACCATTTTTAACTCTGTAGAGAATGAGGGGTTGGAAATTGAGTATTTTGTGCTAGTAAGAAAGATACCATGTGCAGTCAGTAACTTACAAAACTTAATGCCCTTTTTCTACTACTATGGGGAAAAAAAGAAAACAGTCATTTTGGTTAGATCAGAAGCAAAGCACAGAAACAGCAGGTGACAGTGAAGGAAGCGGAGTTAAATGTCACGGAGCCAAAATATTTCTTTCTCAGATGGAAACTCCAATAGTGCTTTCCACAGTAGTCCTGTAGAGGGAATGTTAAGAAAGTACAAATGTTTTCTATCACTGATCTCCCATCCTGATTAGCTTCTGTTTGTGAGGTCAAACTAACTTCTATTCTCCTGGTTTTAAAGGATATGTCCTGAAAAGTTGTTCTCAGTTTTTAAATGGAGTATGTATCTTAAATACATATATTTTAATGAGGTACAAACTCAGTGAGTAGCTGGAAAAGAGATTTTTCAAAATTTGTTGTATTTGGAACTAAAACTATAAAGACAGAACGCTTGACTGATTAGCTGAACACAGAAGACCTTTGACACTTGGTTCAAAAGCATTCAACTTAAAGGTGGCTTATTTGAAACTTGTAAAGTCACGATTTATTGAGAATTCCATTTAATTGAGTTTTACCCACTAGCTTCTGTGCATTTGTTCTCAGGCACTAGGTGGATGTTTGGTATTAACACTACAAAATCCCCACTCCTCTTTAATCCTCTTCCCAAAAAAGTACAACAAAGATAATGCAGTTGTGGAATGCAGTTTCATTTATACAATGAAGCAAAAAAAAAAATAAATAAATAAATAAAAAAATAAACCCTAGGTGATAGGGTTGAATTGATTGGCAAGTTGTTAAATAGAGAACTTTGAAAGTACTTATTTGTAATTTTGCTTCCCCATTAGAACCAAAGTTCCATGGGAATAGCTCCCTCGCATCATTAATTTATCACTATATACTCAAAGACTAGAATATAGCCTGGCACGAAGTAATAACTCAGTAAATGTTAAATATATTTTTCAGTGTCTCATTATTATCATTCTGATACTTTACAGAATCAAAATCAAAATCAAAACCATCATCTTCAGCTGCCATGATTTATTGGATTGAATATATGATTTTTATTTGCATTTTATATTGCATTTATTTAGCATTGTTTCGTTAATGCCAGAAAGCTGAACTAGTTTTCAGTATATCTAAAGTCTCCTATAAACACCTCATCTTCTGTGTTTTTTTTTCCCCTCTTAGGCCCTAGGGGAGCATTATGTATTTTGAACACTGTTTTCTACTTGTGCCAAGATGATAGTGAAAGTTCTCTGCTAGCTACACAATGAGCATATCAAAAAGAATAATTGGATGTTTAAAAGATGGAATTATGTAGTATTTCTCATGGATAAGTGAAAGCCACTGTCTTATGGTTAATTTTATTATGAAACAATCATCTTCACCAATACAAATTATTTTCATTAGTATATATTATAATCCTTTAATGAGAAACACTGTTATTAGATGATAAAAGCAACTTGTTTCGCTGAGTGAATGCTAAAATTATGGAATGGCTTAATTAAGGATTACCTAATTTAGTGAAGGCAGAACAGATCTTGTAGAGAATTAAGGAATTTAACTTGTGGGGACATATACAAGTTATTTTCTTATTAGAATGCTATATACTTGCTGTATTCATTGGCATGCAAATGGAAGTTATATATATGTAGAATGTAGTGATGGATGAAAAATATTAAAATTGAAAATAACAATCTAACACTGATAGTCCACTGACATGATATTGCCCATAATTTACAAACTCTGGTGCTAAGAGATCAGAAGACATAATAATATCTTCATTTGTAAACCTCAGATGATAACACAGTTGCTTCCAGTAGTAAGTTCTTTGGAATCAGTTGTATTTCTTTTTATTAGAAAATAACAACTGGAAAAATTTTAACAAACTGAGGGTTGCTGGGGGGAGGGGGTTTGGGAGAAGGGGGTGGGATTGTGGACATTGGGGAGGGTATGTGCTTTGGTGAGTGCTGTGAAGTGTGTAAACCTGGTGATTCACAGACTTGTACCCCTGGGGATAAAAATATATGTTTATAAAAAATAAAAAATTATAAAATGAAAAAAAAAATAAAATAACAGTTATAATAGCATAAATATGAATTACTTACGGACAAAGTAGCAAAATTAATTAATTTAGTTAATTAATTAAGTTATATTAGTCACCATACAATACATCATTAGTTTTTGATGTAGTGTTCCATGATTCATTGTTTGCATATAACACCCAGTGCTCCGTGCAATCCATGCCCTCCTTAATACCCATCACTGGGCTAACCCATCTCCCCATCCCCCCTCTAAAACCCTCAGTTTGTATCCTGGAGTTGATAGTCTCTCATGGCTCCTCTCCCCCTCTGATTCCCCCCCCCACCTTCATTTTTCCCTTCCTTCTGCTACTGCCCTCCCTGCTATTCCTTATGTTCCACCAATAAGTGGAACCATATGATAATTGACTTTCTCTGCTTGACATTTCACTCAGCATAATCTCCTCTAATCCCATGCATGTTGATGCAAAAGTTGGGTATTCATCCTTTCTGATGACTGAGTAATATTCCATTGTATATATGGACCACATCTTCTTCTTTTTTTTTAAATTTTATTTTTTTATTTGACAGACAGAGATCACAAGTAGGCAGAGAGGCAGGCAGAGAGAGAGGAAGAGAAGCAGCCTCTCTGCTTAGCAGAGAGCCCGATGTGGGGCTTGATCCCAGGACCCTGGGATCATGACCTAGGCCGAAGGCAGAGGCTTTAACCCACTGAGCCACCCAGGCACCCCTGGACCACATCTTCTTTATCCATTTGTTCTTTTAAGGGTGTCTTGGCTCCTTCCACAGTTTGACTATTGTGGCCATTGCTGCTATGAACATTGGGGTACATGTGCTCCTTCTTTTCACCACATCTGTATCCTTGGGGTAAATACCCAGAAGGACAATTGCAGGATCATAGGGTAGCTGCATTTTTAACTTTTTGAGAATCCTCCACACTGTTTTCCAAACTAAGAATTTGTACCAATTTGTATTCCCACCAACAGTGTAAGAGGGTTCCCTTTCTTCACAGTCTCCAATATTTGTTGATTCTTGCCTCATCAATTTTTGCCATTCTAGCTGGTGTAAGGTGGTATCTCAGTGTGGTTTTGATTTGAATTTCCATGATGGGTAATGATAATGAACACTTTTCTCATGTGTCTGTTAGCCATTTATTTGTCTTCTTTGGAGAAGTCAGACACAGGCTTTTGATTCTGTCTCTTTCAACCTGTGTGTATTCACATTTTCACATTCAGATCTACCTGACCATGTCTAGTTTATGGTCACAAGTGTCTTCTTCCCAGTTTACCACCTTCCCTTCTCTTACATTGAATTTATTTTTATTATGTAGTCTGTAATACAAATGCTGTGGGACATGATTCTGATCAGTGTTTCTACATGATGTCCTTTTAATTTTTTTTTTTTTTTTACAAAACTTGTGAAAGGCTGATCAAACAGCCTTGTGAGTATATATTTATGCCTCTGTTTATCTTTGAAATCCTACTTCTTTCTGATTATACATGATACACATTTTAATCTGCTATTTTAATTTCTGCCTTTCTCCTGGCAAAAAACTGACCTGAGGTTTAAGGCAGTGGAGCCTCTTGTTGAAATTTCCCAGAGGTGTTTCAAGGTTGTGTCTGCCAGCTGGCTAATCAGACTTTCTGGAGGTTGATTACTCAAGACAAGAACAGTTTTGTTGAAAGCACCAGTTTCCTGACAAACTCACACTGTTTTTTTTTTTTGTTTTGTTTTTGTTTTTTTGTTTTTTTGTTTTTTTTTTTTTTAGGGTGAGGGCATGCTGCAAGAAAATTTTGGGCAACTTCATTTTTATTGTTTCTTTTTGATCTTTAAAAATACCTTTATTATGATATAGACTATATTATCTAACTATAAAATTAGTGAGTGCTGAATGGAGAGTGAAGAAAATATATATAGGACAAAAGAAAAAAGGAAAACCATTTTCAGTCCCACCAACTTACCCATTTCACTAATGTCTTGAAGTATGTTTGCCTAGTCTTTTCTGGAAAATTATAATTACATGCTTCATAATTTGTACATTCTATTCTTTTAATGCTATAAAGAATTTATTTTCATATTTTCTTAAAAATTCTTCAAAAGTGGGTGCTTGGGTGGCTCAGTTGGTTAAGTATCTGCCTTTGGCTCAGGTCATGATCCCAGGGTTGTAGAATCAAGCCCCACATCACGTTCCCTGCTTAGCGGGAAGTCTGATTTTCCCTCTTCTGCCCCACCTGCTTGTGCTCTCTCTGTCAAATAAATAAATTAGATCTTTAAAAAAATTCTTCAAAAGCAACATTTTGAGTGGCTTTGTGCTATTCATAGACAATGACATATTTGATCATCTTTACTTCTCTAACTATTAAGCCACTTAGAATGGTTTGATTTTTTTTTTCTTTTTAGTATGGTAGATCTTTTAATATTGTAAATAGTGATTAAATTTTACATGAAGTTTATATAAATCATCATTTAAATTTCTGGTGATTTCTTTGTGCTGGATTCCTAGAAGGAAAATTACTGAATCATTTAATATGATTATTTTTAAGGTTTTAGTAAACATTGCCAAAATATTTTTCTTAAAATTTGGAACCAACTGAATCTCTTCCAGCAAAATATCAGTTTGACCAAATCATCGATGCCTCTACAACTTTGGTGTTATTCTTCTGCTATTCTTTGGTGATGTGATAAGCAAAGGAATATTATTTAAAACCCACATCTTTATTTAATTTGCATTACTTTGATTACTACTGAGGTTATATTTTTATGTATATTTACTCTTGTCAAACCTCATTTATTAGAAATAAAAATCAGGGACTACTGGGTGGGTCAGTTGGTTAAACGTTTGACTATTGATTTTGGCTCAGGTCATGATCTCCGGGTTGTGAGGTTGAGCCCTGAGTTGGGCTCCACGTTGGACATGGAGACTGCTTAAGATTCTCTCTCTCGGGGCGCCTGGGTGGCTCAGTGGGTTAGGCCGCTGCCTTCGGCTCAGGTCATGATCTCATCGTCCTGGGATCGAGCCCCGCATCGGGCTCTCTGCTCAGCGGGGAGCCTGCTTCCTCCTCTCTCTCTCTCTGCCTGCCTCTCTGCCTACTTGTGATCTCTCTCTGTCAAATAAATAAATAATCTTTAAAAAAAAAAAAAAAAGGATTCTCTCTCTCCCTCTTCCTCTGCCTCTCCCTTCCTGCTCATGCTCTCTCTCTTGCTAAAAATATATAGAAATCATTACTATTATGGAGAATATCATTAATATTTGGTAACGGAACCACATGGATCACAGGATCATCATTTAGGTAATGACTTGTGAGATACTTGGTTTTTAAATGTACTAAGATAACACTTTCTGCAAGAATGAGGGTAAAGTATTGAGAAATGTGATGCCCTGACTGGGTTCTAATTCTGATTCTGACAATCTTTGAAATTGCCACCAAACTACTGTGAATTTCAGTTTCCTCATTTGAAAAATAATGGAATTTCAGTCAATGATTTATTTGCTCATTATATCCCTCAGTATCAAAATTTTGATTAGTATAGAAACACTTGTCAAAATCAGTGTTATTGTTCATAAAATAAAACATTCTAGCAATATTTATGGGTTCACAACATTTTCATTCTTAGATGTCTTTAAAGATTAGATTAGAAATTATTAACTTAGGTTTTTGAGGCAGCGAACCTGTTATATAGTAGGGTTTTAGTACAAAGATTACTTTCATAAAATTGTAGGTTCTTATTTTGGGAGTACAGCCACTTCTTTCACTTCATACATTTTAATATCTTATAATAAAAAAATATAAATCACATCCCATCATTATCACCCTCCTCAAATGCTATAGTACTTATTATCTATAACATTATTTTTTAAGTCAATTGCAATCTTACACAATTCTCATCAATTTCTATGACTTTAACTACTATATTCAGTTTCTCAACAAATATTTAGGTGTTCACAAAGTCTCCAATCTTGGGGCTAGGTGCAGTTATTTATCCTAAGTGAGGATCATCCCCAAGTCATGAAATTTCTTTGGAATTCTCATACGTTGTATGATACATAATTATTTGTTTAGTGGCTCACCCACTGTATACTTATAACATAGGCTAAGCATATTCAGTGGCACAAAATAATTGCCTTGTGCATATTTAATAAATGATGAATTGCCTTTCCTTCCTACCAGCTTCTTGTGGCTTCCCATTAATAGTACTAATAGTCTCTGACAACTAGATCTGGTTTCATACTAATCACACACACAAAAAAATAATAATTGCATTATACTAACAATAGCAGGATCTAATTAAATTAACTTATTTAAGTTTATGGTCTTTTCTAAACATTATACATTTGACCTTCACAACACCATGATGAGATTGGGACTCTGGTTTTTATTTCACAGATGAGGAAACAGAAGTAAAGGATGTTAAGGGTGTATCTCTATAGATATAAATATTTAGGTGCAGATTTTAAAAATCTAAATTCAGATTCAGAATTTTTCATTCTTTTATTCCATCACATTCTCTTCCAAAAAAGTCATTACTTTTTAATTTGTAAGTGAATGTCATCTGTTGAATTTTATCAAATGATGAAACCATTATTAGGTATCTGGAATTAAAAGACAAAGCTGAGTGCATCACTTACTTAAAATGGAACTATGCTGGTCAACCCCAGGCTCTCAAAACAGAGTATTCTTAGGTTTTGGGAAAAACTGGGAGGTCAGGAGATCTGTGAGCATTCAGATGTGAGTAGGTTGTTGTGACCTTTAGAAGCATGGTTGGTTAATCAGGTGACACCACTGTTAATTGGTTTGCATTTAGAATTTTGTTCATTGGGATGAGTTCAATTTCTGATGAGCCAACTTCCAGAAGGGAAAGGTTGACAATGGCTGACTTGAGGAGTCATGATCAAGACCATATAGGCTGGTAATAGTTAATTGATTAAATAAGTCTGAATCTTGTGTAGGTGGCTACTTGTTATTTTGATTACAGAACAAGAATTTCCCTCCATCTGTCCTCCTCCTCCATTTTACTCAAAGATTTTTCATCTCTGTACCCTCATGGCTTAGACAGAATTTTATATATATAGTTATTTTCAAAGACTGTGAAGTAAATGATTAGAAATAGAATGAAGTCATCTTGGACCTATCTTAGAATTTCTATCATGCATCTTTTTTTGTTTTCATTAGAAAGCCTGGTTTATTTCTCTAACACCTCCTATCTGGATCAGGTCCTAGCTTCCTATTTCCCTCCCGCTGTTTTTCTCTTTTGCCCCATTCTGTACTTAACAGTTTTACTTTATAAAAAATTCAGTGCTGTCACACTCTTGCCCAGGAGTATTTACTGTCTAAACTACTGAACCAAGGTCAAAATTTCTAGTTTGTTACTGATGATCTCTCAGTGTTTCACAGTTAGTATACCCATTGTATCTTGTTATTCACTATTCTCCTGTCTGTGGCTAAGACATATAAAGGCACTATTCCTGGGATGTTTCTAATCTCTTACCACTGCACTTTTGTTCATGCTTTTCCACTGTCTATAATACCTTTCCTCATTCCCCCATTTCTAGCCAGTGATACCCTATACCTGCTCATTACAGTTTCCTATTCATAAAGATTTTTCTGGTCCCCTTGTAATATATAATTTCTTCTTTTCTCTGAATCTACTTAGGCAATGATTGTGCCAGTTAGAGAAACACATTTTAAATTCTGTTCAGCAATGCAATTATTTTGTACTTTTCCTATTATTTATTTTATTATTCCAAATTGTGAGGAATCCATGAATTCTCTATCTTGTTAATCTCCTGGATACTCTGTTAAAGTATTGTGAACAAAATAGGTCTTAGCACATACATGTTGAAGTGAATTAGCATATTTTAGAATATCTAAGTTCCTTTCTTTAAGAAAAGAAATCTTGGATTTTACCTGCTGGTACAGCTGAATCCACACAACCTCAGAGATGGGAAGGTAATGAATGGATTGGGGTAAAAATGTCAATAATTTGGTCAAATAGTGTATATTTTTCTGATGATTGATATTTATGAATATTTGCTGCCATCCAAAAGATGTTTTATATAGTTAAAATGTATTATAATTTTTGACATTTGCTTGGGGTAATAGAAATAATTTTTGATTTATTTTTATCTTTATTTTTATCATACATGTATTTGTGTTCAAACATATCCATGTACCTGTTTCTATATAATATAATAGTAAATGGTCATAGACCAACATTTTTTAATTCCAGTGACTTTCTCACAGCATAGTTCTACTTAATACTAAAAATAAACAGAATTCTGAATTATGCTCATTACAGATAAGGCTGACTAGTTCCTAGTGAGAAAGCAGAAACCATTTTAGAGGTTGAAAATGTGGTGAAGAAGGGTAGTATCCACCATACAAAGAACACTTGAAAAAACAGTTAGCAAATGAAAGGGGTGTTTCAGTCTTCAGAATTTCAAAGCCAAGTTAGAAAAAAAAAATTTTTTTTTTTTGGAAAGGTGATACTCATGCACAAAGTATTCCTTAGTTCTTCCTAAAAAAATCATTGCCAAGGGAGCCTGGGTGGCTCAGTGGGTTGGGCCGCTGCCTTTGGCTCAGGTCATGATCCCAGGTCCTGGGATCGAGTCCCGCATCAGGCTCTCTGCTCAGCAGGGAGCCTGCTTCCTCCTCTCTCTCTGCCTGCCTCTCTGCCTACTTGTGATCTCTCTCTCTGTCAAATGAATAAATGAATAAATCTTAAAAAAAAAATCATTGCCAAAACTTAACCTTCACTGCTTGTTGGTTAATAATTAAATTATAATAAGGAGCCAAGAATATGTATTGTATAAATTTGCACCTCTCAGCCTATGCACTTAAGTGTCCAGTAAGTATCGTTTTGGGGGAGAAAAGGCAAAACAATGAAGTGGCAGATGATAGGACAGTCTGCTTCCTGTGTAATATTTCTCAACCCTTTTAATGGTCTTCAAGCCAGCAGTGTCAGTATCACCTGCAAGCTTGTAAGAAATGCAGAACTTCAGGTTCCACCTCTGACATACTGAGTTTGATTCTGAGTTGAAAAAGGTCCCCAGGTGATTCATATGCACATTAAAAATTGAGAAGTGCTCTATTAAGGATGCCTGGGTGGTTCAGTTGGTTAAACATCTGCCTTTGGCATGGGTCATGATCCCATGATTGTGAGATTGAATCCCACATCTGGCTTCCTGCTCACTGGGGAGCCTGCTTCTCTCTCTCTCCCTTTGTGTGTGTTCTCTCTCTAGCACTTACTCTCTCTCAAATAAATAAAATCTTTAAAAAAAGAGAAAGAGAAGTATTCTATTATGCTATGGATAGAAGCAGACCAAGGAATATTGACTTTTTCCTCCTCTGTAGCTCTTTTCAAAAATATTTTAAAAGAATAGGGGTGCCCAGTGGCTCGGTAGGCTAAGCGTCTACCTTCAGCTCAGGTAGTGATCCCAGAGTTATGGGATTGAGCCCCATATCCCTGCTTAGCAGGGAGTCTGCTGCTTCCCTCTCTCTCTGCTCCTTCCCATCCCCCGCCCATTCTTTCTTTCTAATAAAATATTTTTAAAAATATATTAAAAATAGCCCTATGGGCACCTGGATGGCTCAGTTGGCTAAGCATCTGACTCTTGGTTTCTGCCTAGGTCATGATCTTATGGGTCATGAAATGAAGCCCTGCTCCATGCTCAGAGGGGAGTCTGCTTGAGATTCTCTCCTTCTACTCCTTCCCCCATTCACACATGTGTGCTCTCTTTTTCAAGTAAATAAATCTTTTTAAAAATGTTGTTCTAATTACATTCCTGCTAGTTGTGAAGGGATTGACTAAGTGACTTTTTCAACCTTCCTTTTATGTTAGTGGGCTTGAGATTTGACTGTTGGCTTTTTTACTCGTGATCTGAATACCTGACCAGAATATACATATTTAAGATAAAACAGATCTTTTAATGCTAGTTAAGTTAAGCTAAATTTATGGCAAGAAAAATGCCTGGCACATTGCTGCATAGTTATCTTGGCCTCCTGCCAGGATTTATGTTTTAACACTTCCAGGATTAATGATACACTTCACATAAAGGATTATTTTTACATCTTGGTTTCCTGGATTGAACACAGTGGGTAAATTGTAAGGCCAAGTAGCAAGAGAACCTTTAGAAGGAGGTGCCACTTACTATGTGTGCTATTACAAATTATTATTGACTTTAAATGCTGGGTTTCTTTCATTCCCTGGATGTGGCAAAGAACATAATGTCTGATCAACTTTATGTGAAGGACTTTTAAATTTATCTCTAGAGTCTGAGAAGGAAGGTAACATCTGACGTTAACAGATGTACCAAAATGTAAACAAATGTTTTTAAATATTGAAGGAATATTAGAAATCATATACATATGGTATACTGTTGTTTTATTTTACTGTTATTGTGGAAATACATGGTTCTTTTCAACACAGAGACATATTTTGCTCTTTATGTACTTAATCACCAGCAAAAATTTGATTAGATGATGCAAGCTTTCCTTACTGGAAGCCAAGGCATTAAGCTCTTTCGTGTAATTGTTTAATTACCATGCACCATTTTCATTGACAAGTTAATATAGCTTTCCATGGAAAGGAAGATATAATGTTTTATTTGTGTTTCTTATCTAATGAAAACCACTCTCTTAGATGGGCTAGTTTGGCAATTTGACTTAGGAAAAAGTATTACGGAATGAAGTTTTTATGTGAACAAGGAAAAGAAATTAACTTTAGTGCTCCTCTCATTGGTCTGCCAAATTGGAAGGACATTTTCAGCCTGATTATCATGTTCTAATTAGTCTCTGGAGGACATTTGTGGGCAATCGAGTCCTCATTAATGTGTCTTTTTCCTGTAACATTGATTTGTTCATTCGCCTTTCAGAGACTCGAATATAGAAACCAAAAATTGATGTGTGGTATTAATGTGCTTACAGATGTTGCCACCACTTACCCAGATAAGAAGTCCATCTTAATGTATATCACATCACTCTTCCAAGTTTTGCCTCAACAAGTGAGCATTGAAGCCATCCAAGAAGTGGAAATGTTGCCAAGGCCATCAAAAGTTACTAAAGAAGAACATTTTCAGTTACATCATCAAATGCACTATTCTCAACAGGTAAATGTCAAAAGAGTACCTAATATCAATGATATTTTCTATCGCATATACATTTTTAGTCCTCATATGCATAAATATCTATTTTATCTATGGGTATATGCATGATAAATATGTCTGCATAGCATAGCATGTGTATATACGCACATACATACACACAAATATATGTGTCTATGTAGCATAACGTGGGTATATATATATTATATGTATAATATGTATATACAGGCTTATAGAGTTTCTCTCTCTCTCTCTATATATATATATATCTACCTATAGATAGATTATATTAATCTGATATAATGGACCATAATATTGTTTTCAAAGCACATTATTAAAATTCTCTGCTGTTGATATGTACTATGTTATAGGAATGTGAAAAACAATATATTGCATTTCCATTATGCAAAATGAATTAAAATAAAAGATAGGCTCATATGTATGAAACTTAATATCAATGAGAGTAAAGAACAAAGCGAGTATGAGAGAAGGCAAGAAGTCTGTTTAATAATACTTTCCTATTTTTAGTGGCAACATACTGATGTATTAACAAATTTTCTTTACTCAAGGTAACATTTTTGATAAAAGTAGTTTAGTTATAATACTTTAAATAAAAGTTAAAGGGAGAATACATATGATAAAGATTTTGATGATTGTACAGGATCTAGTGGGATTCTTTTATGACATGGTTCTTGCTCCCAACAGTGGCTCTTTGGGGTGTTTTCTTTTACTTTTTTTTTGACACAAACAATGATGAAAAAGCCTTAAAAAAAAAAAAAAAAAGCTTTTAGCACAATTTCTGCCGAAGGTGTGGAAAGCTAATCTTAGGCCTAATTTTCTCACTCTCCTAAGCAGTTCCATATTTAGCTTATGAAAGCTCCAGTCCTTTTCAGGAACTTGACTTGATGAATTCTGGTTTTGTTTACTTTGGGTTCAGAGAAAATTGCTTTTGGATGCCCATTTTTGCCAAACTGAAGAGCATCATCCCATACGAGTGCCAGAGCTGTGTCTGTATGGAATCCTTACAGTTAATCCCCGCCCTTATTCCTTCCCTGAGTACCTGCTCTCCACCATGACCCTGAGCACAAGAATTGTGCAAGTGTACCAGTTTGCAAGAGCACTATGTGCATTTCAAATTAAACCTTTTGTCTCACTGTTTCCATTTAACATTTGTTTTTTCTAGTGTGTTGGAAAGCAGTCCTTCCAGGGTTACTTACGATGTCTCCTCCTCCCCTCTGTCCCCTTCCCCCAACCCTGCTCTGCAGATCACAGTCAGTCTAGCACAGGGCTATGAACGAACTCCTTCCTCTCCCAAGCCTCGATTTAAGAGCTATGCCTACACACAGGCTGCTTACGTCGCCACCTCTGAACCCACACGGAGCCTGCTTCCTTCACAGGTCTGTCAACATTTACTCTCTGTTCTAGAAACCAAAGAATTTCCTCATCCAAGAAAATGTAACATAGCTTTTGTTTGAATTATGCAGTGCCTTTTCCTCCTTCATCAGGAGCAGTTTCATATTACCAGTTGTGTTAGATGTTCTCACATGATGCTGTTTTGTTATTGTGACTCCCCTAGGTTTAACATAGGTTGATTCTTCATGAATGGGGACTCTTATAATAGTGGGTGTGTGCTTTCATTATATAATTTACCTGTAAGGTTCTCTTTCATAAAGGCTACCAATGGTTATACAAAAACATCATTAAAGGTTGATATATGTAATTTGTAAAAGAGTGGAGAAGTGGATGAAATTCACTAATCACACTATTTGGGGAGATTTTTCTAGATACCTGATACCTAAAGGAAACATACACTCCATATAGATGTTTTATTATATTTTCATTATATAAAAAATATATTTATACTATTTAAGAAAAATATAACTGCAGAGCCACCTGGGTGGTTCAGTCGGTTAAAGGTCTAACTTGTGACTTCAGGTCAGGTCATGATCTTTGGGTTGTGAGATTGAGCCCTGCATCTGGTAATGCACTGGGCATGGAGCGTGCTTAAGATTCTCTCTCTCCCTCTGCCTTCCCCTTAAAAAATGAAAGGAAAATATAACTAAAAGCTTTTTTCATATAATACACTTTAATTTGACTAATTTAAATGTGTATATAACACGCTCTGTACTATTTATACAAGAATATCCGTCACACCCAAACCAGGTTAGGTTCTATGTACCATTTAACACTTTCCACATAAGGAAGCTTCTCAGTGGAGTTCTCCATTATTTCAGTGTCATAGGAAACCTTAAAACATAAGAAATTATAGCCTGGTATATGTTAGCACATGGAAATGAAATGTGCTTGACTTGTGAAATTTATTAGAAATTCTTTTTAGGGGGCGCCTGGGTGGCTTAGTGGGGTAAAGCCTCTGCCTTTGGCTCAGGTCATGATCCCAGGGTCCTGGAATGGAGCCCTGCATCTGGCTCTCTGCTCAGTGGGGAGCCTGCTTCCTCCTCTCTCTCTGCCTGCCTCTCTGCCTACTCGTGATCTCTGTCTGTCAAATAAATAAATAAAATCTAAAAAAAAAAAAAAAAGAAATTCTTTTTAGAAGAAAACTCTTTTGTTTTGTAGAGCAATTTGAAAAGCTCTTAATGGAGTGACTTTGTCAAAACTAATTATGAATGAGAATTTTGAAATTGTAGACCTGATCTTATATGGTGAAAAAAGTGTGCGTGTTTGGAGGCTCATTGATTTTTTAGAATCATGGTTGTATTTCATTAGTGATTATTTTACACAGCGAATTTATGCATAAGGATGAAAATTTTTAGCACTCATGGCTTCCTCCAGGGAAGCATAGTTCAGGGCATAGTTAGGCCCTCTGCCCTTGGCTAGTTTTCTGGCAAAGTTGAACAAAGGAGACTGGCTGAGAGCATTTGTGTGACTCAGCCTCATTTTCAGTTAAATTCCCATCCATGTTTTTACAAAGGTTAGTTGTATAATCTTGAACAAGAGGACTTAATCAGTTTTCTCATTATCAGTAAATAAAAATAGTTCGGCCACTCATTACTGAGTGTTTCTCTAAGCCACATTGTATGCACATTGTATGAACTAAGGAAATCCTTATAACAACTTTGGAGAGGTGGGAGATGCTATTTTTATCTGCCTTTGAAGTTTCCTGTATCTGCCCTTTTCTTTCTCTCCTTCTTCACCCCCCACCCTCCTGAGCACGTGACTCTCCAGACTCTTGTCATCACCATTCTCCCATCCTCCAAGTCTTAAAGAACAGGGGTGCATCCTAAAACAAAGGAGTGTGAGCCAAGACAAAGAGATGAATTCTTTTTCCCCCTCATTATCACTTTATCGAGCTGCCTTTTCCAGAAGGTTTTCTCTGACACCTATTCTGGCAGCACATTTTTACCTCATTACCACCCCATTAAGGCATTGCTCAGGTATGACTCCTGAATGAAGTAATTATAAGTAGACCTAATTTTGCTAGACTCTATTTGTTCATTCTACCTTTGAATAAATACAAACTATATAATGCGTCACAAAATAAAAATATTCAACAAATTTATTTACCTATTTTATTTAGCATAAACCACTGAGATAAAACTAATGGCGTCTTTTAGAAAAGAAGAAGCAGGAATTACAATTGATGAGGAATGATGTATCCTGCCCATTTCTAAAGGAAGCACCTCAGAAGATGATGTTACATGTTTGATAATTTCATGTCTTAATGATACCTAAATTTTTTTTTTCCCCTGCGGTGTTTTTCAGAGGGGCTGAGCCTATACTGCTCCCTACAGGTTGTATCTGATCCACTTCAAATGAGCTCAAGACCAGCCAAACTGGACTCCATGGGAGCCTTTCATTATAGAGATGTGTACTTGGTCTACCAAGGGGGTGACGTTTTCCATAATAGAAGAGCGAGCTATGTGGGTGACTGTCCCCTCTGAGGAAAAAAGTAAAATTTGTGATCTATCTTAAAAGTTCCCGATATAATAGAAACATAAACTTTAAAAATCCTGTTTATACTGTGAGTTTGGAAACCTCTTGAGGTGAAGCAATCTGATCTACCTCAGGACCCCTACCTATAAATGAGTTTTTCTCATAATTTGCCAAGAAGAAATACTATCTGGTATGAACCCCTAGCATGCCCTCATTGTATCACTTTATTGCCGTCCATCCTTGGCTGGAGGCCAATTTTTTATGGTTATACTTTTTAATTTATGTTTTTATGACTTTGATCATGCTTCTCATTCTACTCCTAATTTTATATCAAAAATACCCAGTATCTTTTCCACCTTCAATTTCTCTTTCTCTCCTTGAGCCTAAACCCATTTAAATCTCCTCTAGTGTATGTCACTTCTGAAACACATCAAGCCACTTTATCTTGTTAATACATTGTTCTGTGACTCTTTCGTTTATCGCCTTTGTAGAATAGTCTACACTTTATTCATTCGTTTATATAGTCACAAATAATTATATTTCATTACCAATTCAAATGTCATCTTTTTCAGCTTCCAGGCTTTCCATCATAATTGAAATAAATTTTCCTCTAGCCTCTAGACTCATCAGGTTCTTCTCCATCTCTATTCTGTATCCCTTTCATTATCTGGCTCTTTTTTTCTGTTCTAACTCCCTTTGACAGCCCCTTTGAGCTCCCTTAAGAGCATCATGAAAGATACCTAGAGCCGTGTGTTACACTCTTTTTGATCAATATGACTTTATTTCCTGGCTTCAAGCTGTATGCAGATGACCGTTGTTACATGTGTATTCACCAACTTCCAGTATCTTCTGAGTTACAGCCACATTTCCAGCTCTTTGGTATGTATCTATACCTAGGTGTCCACTGACTTCTTTTTTTTTTAATTTTTAAATTTTTATAAACATCTATTTTTATCCCCAGGGGTACAGGTCTGTGAATTTCCAGGTTTACAACTGCACAGCACTCACCAAAGCATATACCCTCCCCAATGTCCATAACCCCACCCCCCTTCTCCCATCCCCCCTCCCCCCAGCAACCCTCAGTTTGTTTTGTGAGATTAAGACTCACTTATGGTTTGTCTCCCTCCCAATCCCATCTTGTTTCATTTATTCTTCTCCTACCCACTTAAGCCCCCATGTTGCATCACCACTTCCTCATATCAAGGAGATCATATGATAGTTGTCTTTCTCCGCTTGACTTATTTCGCTAAGCATGATACGCTCTAGTTCTATCCATGTTGTCGCAAATGGCAAGATTTCATTTCTTTTGATGGCTGCATAGTATTCCATTGTGTATATATACCACATCTTCTTGATCCATTCATCTGTTGATGGACATCTAGGTTCTTTCCATAGTTTGGCTGTTGTGGACATTGCTGCTATAAACATGCGGGTGCACGTGCCCCTTTGGATCACTACGTTAGTATCTTTAGGGTAAATACTGTCCACTGACTTCTTAAACTTAGTATGTCCTGAAGGGAACTTTGTTTCATTGCTCACAAACCCATCTCTTGTCCCTTTTTGTTGTGTAAGTGAGACTATTACTCAGCAGGCAATGAGACTTAAATATGTGACTTTGTACTATTTGGTCTCTTTATTGATCCGATATTCATTAATGAGATATACAAAGTCAATTCCTTCTTTACAACATTGCTCCATTAAGCTCTGTCCCTGATGTTATGTCTTCTGATTTAGGCCCTTAATACACATCTTCTAGACTACAGAAATATCTTTGCAATCAATGTCACTGTCTTTATCTTAGTCCCCTCTAAATCAGAGTACATTTCCATATTAAGAACTTTAACAATATCATTCACAAAGCTTTCTTCACTTCTTTTTGCCTTTATAGCAGGTCCATTCTCTTAGATTTCATCAAGAAACTCCATGATCTAATATCTATTTATATTTTCATGTTTATTTCACAGTAGTCTATTTCATGTTTCCTTTACTCCAACCAAATTAAATCACTTGCTGTCTTCCGTAAGTGCCAAGCAATTTCCTATCTTAGCTTTCTTTTGTTCTCTCAGCCTAGAGTGACTTTTGACTTTTTTCACATTGGGTAGTTTAATCCAAATTTCAAGGCCTAAGCAATAAGTGGCAGATCCCAGATTCATGTTCAGTTTATCTACCTCCAAGTTAATGTTCTTTATAGTAACATTAAATTTTCTCTCTCTCTCCACCCCCACCTATATATAGGATTACTCACACATGGAGTATGTGATCATTTTTAAAAAGTGTTTATTTATTTGAGAGATAAAGAGAGAGAGCACAGGAGGGAGAAGCAGAGGAAAAGGGAGAAGCATACTTCCCTCTGAGCAGAGAGCCTGATGTGGTGCTCCATCCTGGACCTCAAGATCATGACCTGAGCCGAAAGCAGACGCTTAACTGACTGAGCCACGTAGGCATTCCTGTAATCATCTACACTTATTCTTTAATCACTTACTATGCACCAGGTATTATTATATGACCAAGTGATGTGTCAGTAAACAAACTTAAAAAAATAATTTGTGCCCTAAAGCATAGGCTTATGGGAGAGTCAAAATATGAATAAGATAAACATTATGAATAAATGAAACAGTATTTCTAGTAATATGCTAGTAATATGTATAAAGTAAAGCAAAATTTAGTAATAATTACAGTAGTTAGTGGTAAAAAGAAAAAAAATAAAAGAGAAAAGTAGAATATGCAGTATGTGACAGGTGGGGTCATCAGAGAAAGTAAATTTTGAGTAAAGACTAAAAAGAGGTGTGGGTCTCTGGGAGAAGACCAACCTCTGAGGAGGAATCAGAGGTGGTACAAAAATCCTGAGCTGTGGGGATACTTGGACTACTCAAGAAAAGGCAGCGGTGAGGGCACAGTGCTGGGAGATGGTGCCTGAGCTGTAATGGCAGACCAGATCACATAGGGTGTGGTAAGTAATGGTAAGGACTTTGGTTTTCATTACTAGTGAGATGGAAGGCTGTTGGAGGAGTGACATCAACTCATATTATTTCAGCATGGCTGCTATGTAGGGAATAGACTAAATGGAGCAAGGGTAGAACCAAGGAAACAAGTTAGATTGCTATTGCAATAATCCATTCAGCATATGAGAGAGGGTTGGATCTGGGTTCTTTTTGTTTTTCCCTCTGTTAAATTTTTTTTAATATAAACTTTACTATCTTGACTGTTTTTAAGTGTACAGTTCAGGGTTATTAAGTACATTCATAAAATTGTACATTCATTACCACCACCATCTATCTCCAAAACTCTTTTCATCTGGCAAAATGGAAACTCAGTATCCATTAAGCAATAACTCCCATAACTTCTTCCCTTTAACCCCTGGTGACACTACCATTCTCTGTTTCTATGAGTTTGGCATTTTTCAAAAATTTTTGTTTCTTAGATTTTTATCTCTAATGAGATTATGCAATATTTGTCTTTCTGTAGCTGGCTTATTTCATTTAACAGAATGTCCTTCAAGTTCATCATTGTTGTCACTGGTAGCAGAATTTTTAAAAAAGATTTATTTATTTATTTTGGAGAGAGAGCATGAGGGCAAGGGCAGAGGGAGAGAGAGAAAAAGAATCTCAAGCAGACTCTCCACTGAGTGTGGAGCCCAATCTCCCAACCCTGAGATCATGACCTGAGCCAAAATCAAGAGTCCGACCTTAGCTGAATGAGCCACCCAGGTACCGCACAGATGACAAAATTTTATTACTTTTTAAGGCAGAATAATATTCCACTGGGTATAAGTACACATTTTCTTTTTCTATTCATCTGTTTTATGGACATTGAGATGGTTTCCATATCTTGTCTCTTGTGAGCAATGGTTCAGTGAACATAGGAGTGCAGATATCTTTTTTACTCTTTTCATTTTCGTCTGGTATATACCCAGAAGTGGGATTGCTGGGTCATATGGTAGTTCTATTTTGTTTTTTTAATTTTTGAGGAAATTCCACACTGTTTTTTATAATGGTTCTATCAATGAGCATGATGCATAGTAGTTGAATTCTAGATAATGTTTTGGACAACGTACAGAATTTGCTAATGCAGTATAGAACACTTTTTGCTGTATTCTTAGACAATATTTGTGTTATTTAAAAAAAAGGGATAGATAAAATTTCTAAGAGACATTAAACATTAATCACAAGTAAACTAGTACTTTATTACGTGAAAACCATGTGTTAAATTTAACTGATGAGTTGAATACCCTGGTGATATATGAAATTGTTGAATCACTATATTGTACAGCTGAAACTAATATAGCACTTTATTTTAAATAATTTATTAAAATCAAAACATACAAAGCTAAAAATAATAATTTTTTTAAAAATTAGTTGATAAGAAAACAAATAGCTTGTGAGATATAGGCATAGGTAACAATGTATATTAATTATAGATTAACTTAACCTATTACACCTGGTAAAATAGATCATAAATAATGGAATACATAAGTGTTACTAGTGAATAGAAAGAGATGAAAAGACCGAATCATAAGGTGTGATCATGTCATCTCTGAGCTGTCACCTCCATCACTCCTGAATTGGCTATCTACTGATGATACTCATATGGTTTCATTATAGTCTCCCAAATGTACTACATAAAAAAATGCGAATAATTCCCATAGCTCTTTTGCAGACTGATGAGTTACAGCTTTGGGCCGGGTTTACTTACTCCTGTATCTCTTCAGTATAACAGATATATGTGGCAGCCTTAGGCACCTTCTGTCTACTGTATCCCTCCCTCAAATGTCACCTCTGGTTCTTTCCATTGTACCACCATCCAGAAAGATGGACAGAGCAAAACATATGAACATTGTTCAACCTGAGATTTAAATAGTGTGGTCCTTCTCACCGTTTGGCCTTATCCTAATTGCATTACCTGCCCCCCCCCCCATTTCTTTCATCTTGCTTCTTGTTAACATGCTTTAAAATGATCTAGTAAGTGATGGGATTTGAACCTAACAGCTTGGTCATTGAGCCTTTCTGTTTCATGATGTCTGGGATGTACCTAGTAGCAGAATTGGAGACCACCATTGCATCAAGATAATGAAGCACATGACATAGTGGGTATGAGTTAGGAAAGAATTCAAAGAACAAAGAATTACTGCAGGGTTTTGGCTTTAGCAGTAGGAAGAAAGTAGTTTCCACCAACCATGATAGAATAATCTGTAGGAGGAACTGTTTGGGTAGTAAGGTTAGGAGCTCACTTTTGAACATGTTAATCATTATTTATTTTTTAATTTTTAAAATTTGAGTTATAACTGACATACAGCATTGTGTTAGTTTTACATGTACAATATAATAATTTGAGATATATATATATATCAATAATAGAATGATTATAATAAGTCTAGTTAATATCTGTCACCATACATAATTATTTTCCCTGTGATGAGAACTTTTAAGATTTAATCTCTTAGTGACTTTCAAATATGCAATATGGTATTATTAGCTATAGTCCCCATGCTATACATTATGTCTCCATGACTCATTTATTCTCTAACTGGACCTTTGTACCTTTTGACCCCCTTCACCCTTTTGCCCACCCCCACCCCCTGCCTTTAGCAACCACCAATGTGTTCTCTGTGAATTTGTGTGTGTGTGTGTGTGTGTGTGTGTGTGTGTGTCTTACAATTCCATATATAAGTGAAAGCATACAGTATTTGTCTTTGTTTGACTTGTTTCACTTAGCATAATATCTCTAGGTCCATCCATATAGTTGCAAATGGCAAGACCTCATTCTTTTCCATAGCTGAACAATATTCCATTATATTTATTTACATTCCTTTTTAAAAAATCTGTTCATCCATCTGTAGACATTTAAGTTGTTCCCATATCTTGGCTCTTATAAATAAAGCTACAGTGGAGATGGTATACATATATCTTTGTGAATTAGGGGTTTTGTTTTCTTCAGGTGAATACCCAGAAGTGAGATTACTTGATCATATAGGTAGTCTATTTTTAACGTTTTGAGCAACCTTCATACTCTTTTTCCATAGTGGCTGCACCAGTTTGCATTCCTGTCAACAATGCATGAGGGTTCCTTTTTCCCCACATCCTCACCAGCACTTGTTATTTCTTGTCTTTTAGATAGCCATTCTGACAGGTGTGAGGTGATAGATAATTGTTTTGATATACATTTCCCTGATGATTAGTGATGTTGAGCATATTTCCATGCGTCCTTTCTCTGTCTGTATGGCTTCTTTGACAGGATATCTTCAGATCTTCTGCCCATTGCCCATTTTTAAACCCAATTGTTTATTATTCGTTATTTTTTTGCACTGTTGAGTTGCATGAGTTCTTCATATATTTTGGATATTAATCCCTTATTGGTTATATGATGTGCAAATATTTTCTCTCTTACAGTAGGTTTCCTTTGCTGTGCAGAAGCTTTTCAGTTTGATGTAATGCTAGTTGTTTGTTTTTGCTTTTATTGCCTTTGCTTTTAGAGTCAGAATCAAAAAATTATCACGAAGACCAATGTCTAGGAGATTACTGACTCTGTTTTCTTCTAGGAGTTTTATAGTTTCAGACTATTATCTTCAACTCTTTAATCCATTTTAAGTTAACTTTTGTGTATGGTGCAAGATGATGGTCCAGTTTCATTCTTTTGCTTATGGCTGTTCAATCTTCTCAACACCTTTCATTGAAAAGACTGTTTTTTCCTCAGTCTATATTCTTAACTCCTTTGTCTTAAATTAATTGTCCATGTATGCATGAGTTTATTTCTGGAGTCTCTTTTCTGTCGAGTGATTTATGTGTCAGTTTGTCAGTACCATACTCTTTTGATTACTATAGGATTGTAATAGAGTGTGAAATCAGGGAGTATCATGTCTATCATTCTATTCTTCTTTCTTAAGATTGCTTTGGTGAGTAAAGGTTTTTAATAATTCTGTAAAAATTTTAGAAGTGTTCTAGTCTGTGAAAAATGCCATTGGAATTGAGATATGGATTACATTGAGTCTGTAAATTGCGTTGGGTAGTATAGACATTTTAACAATATTAATTCTTCCAGCCCATGAACATGGAATGTAGTTCCATTTATTTGTGTCTTCTTCAGTTGCTTCCATCAGTGTTTTATAGTTTTCAGTGTACAGGTCTTTCATCTCCTTGGTTAAATTTATTCCTTGTTAGTGTATTCTTTTTGATGTGATTGTAAATGGGATTGTTTCCTTTATTTTTTCTTTCTAATAGTTATTAGTGTATAGAAACACAGTGGATTTCTATATGATTTTGTATCCTGGAACTTTACTGCATTTATTCATTTCAACAGTTTTTTTTTTTTTTTGGGTGTTTCTTTGGTAGTCTTCAGATTTTTCAGTGTATAATATCATGTCATCTGCAAATAGGGGCCGTTCTATTTGAATTTATTTTATTTCTCTTATTTGCCTAATTCTTCTGGGTAGGACTTCCTGTACTATGGAGAATAAAAGTGGGGAGAGGGAGCATTCTTGTCTTGTTCCTGACAAGTCAGCTTTTCACCATTGAGTATGATGTTAGCTGTGGTCTTGCCATAGTTGGCCTTTATTATGTTGAGGTATGTTCCCTCTGTACCCACTTTGTTGAGAGTTATTATCATGAATGGATGTTGAGTTTTGTAACACTTTTTTCTGTGTTTTTTTGAGATGATCATGAAATATTTATTTTTCCTTTTCTTGGTGTGGTGTAGTACATTGAAAAAGTTAATCTTGAGATGCTCATGAGACTTGAATATATATGCATAAATCTGGGTGTCCCAGATCAGAGTTCAGAATAATTTGGAAGTCTTTAATAACATACATAGTATTTAAATGCATTCATCTGGATGAGATTACCTAGGAAAAAAAGTATAGAGAGGTAAGAGGTAAGAGATTTAACCAATACTTAAAGATGGGAAGGAACCAGCAAAGGTGATAACAAGGATGGACAGAAAGAGGAGAGGAAAAAGGAGAAGGGTATGGTATTCCAGAATCCAGAAGAAAGTGTTTAAGGGCGAGGACATTATTTAACAGCATTAAGTATTGCTGATTAGTTCAGGTAACACTAGAAATTAACCACTGAAGTGTCAGCGAGTTAGGGTCCCTGGGAAGTCCTCATGATATAGTAGTTTTCACAGTGGAATTACTAATAGCACGTCTGTTCACTTAAATACTCCTACGACTTTTCTCTCTTCCTCCTCTGCTTTTAAGAACTCATAATTATACTGGGCTCACCTGGATAATCTAAGAAAGTCTACTTATTTTAAGGTCACCTGCTTAGCAAACTTAATTCCATCTGAAATCTTAATTCTTCATTGCCAGGTAGTGTAACATAGTCACAGGTTCCAGGGGTTAGGACGTGGACATCTTTGATGGAGAGTGTTTTCTGCCCTCTGCTGTCTAATACCCTGGGATGCAAATCTGAGGAAGGCATCCATTACCTGCAAGCTAACAACAAAAGTGGTATCACCAGGCTTTTCTCAGATGCCCCAAGGTCAAATTGTTCCCTTTCTCCTTTGTTGGCTGTGCATGAGCTTCTTCCTTCCTCCAGAAGTATTGTGAAACCACCCTTAGGCCAAAAACTACATAGAAGAAAAAGAAACAGAGAAAAAAAAAAACAATGAAGGACATACCTATATTTCTGCCTCTAAAGGCCTTATTGATCTTTGTTCCTTGCTCAGCTTAGGTTCCAGATGTCCACATTGATTTAATAAATATTTCGACCTACAAACAGTGTCTTCTTCTCTCTAGTAGCTCACAAAATAAAGGAATGAGGCTTTAGAAAGTTACCCATCCTTTGCTTATGCTCATAATTTTTTAAGAACAAAAGGGAATCATACTCCTAGCATTCTTGCAAAAGAAGCACCAACAAAAAAGAGGGCACCTCTCATCTTTTACTAACATTTGCAGTTTTTAAAAGACTTTTGATTACATATCTCATTTGACCAGGACAATGAACCTGTCAAATGATTTTATTAGACTCATATTTTAAAGTAGGAGGAATTTAATGGAATAAAGGATTTGGTTAAGCGGTGAGTAACTGGCAGAGCTGGGACTCAAGCCAGGTGTTGTGACCTCTAGTACAGCTTTGATGTTTGACTATTTCAGACTCCCAGCCGCATCAGCCATAGGGTCTATTCCTCTCTTATCAGCATTCTCCTTAGTCTTTCAATATTTGTAAATACTGAAAAACATTTGGAAAGAAAAATAAATCTTTTTTTTCCCCTCACTGTCTGATGAGCAATAGCTTTTCTTATTCCTACCAGCAACAGGACAAGTAATTTTATCAAGGACTAAAAATAGCTTTTGTAATAATGAAGGGGAAAACCATATTTGAACCATATCTTTGAAAGAGTTAAAGTTGAAGTCTGGAAAAACAGAGTTATCTTTAAATATTTTAGATGGTAAATACAAAGCAGAGGGGTAGGTGGAGATACAGTGGATAATACTGTATATTGCTAGAAATGCCATTTAGATAATCACAAAATAGAAAGAAAAGAAGCACCCATCATACGAAGTGCTTATGTCCTCAATGTTTATGTCTATGTAGGCATAATCCATGCTTCTCAGAGCTTCAGTTTTACCCCTAAAATGATCCAGTTCTACGGTTTCATCTACCCGCTGACTGGTAGTTCCCACAAGTAGGTGTCTTACCATAACCTCAACTTTAATATTTTGAAGATGACCTCATCATTGCCCATGAGGCTAGGAGTCTCTGCTGACATTTATTCCCACTCAAGCTTGAACCCATCCAGCCATGTGTGATTCCTTTCTGAACTTCTTCATACCTAATTGGGTCTTCATTTCTTCACATTTCCACTGTGGATTATTTCTAACAGCTTTTCCTTCCTGTCTGTTAACCTGGATTTCAAGACTTTCTTAGATCTCTTAAACCTTGCCAGTCTGCTCTATGACTCTTCTCCTTTGTATGCTCCCCCTTACATCCTGATCTCTAGAATATGCGTTTACTTACGCTATCCCATTAGTTTGCTTCCTCCTTCTGTCAGGCATAGAAGACAGTTTGTACATTCTCTCACATCTGCAGCAGCTTTACCCTAAATGGCATGTTTTAGGAGTTGAATGATTGAAGACAGTACTGTCATCAAAAATTTCTACATGTCAAATTTTGTTTGACTTATTCTTACTATAGGATATGCAGAAATAGGGGGCTTGGGTGGCTCAGTTCGTTGAAGCTGCCTTTGGCTCAGGTCATGATCCCAGGGTCCTAGGATCGAGTCCTGCATCGGGCTCCTTGCTTGGCAGGGAGCCTGCTTCTCTCGCTGCCTCTGCCTCTCTGCCTGCTTGTGTGTACTCTCTCTCTCTCTCTGGCAAATAAATAAAATCTTTTAAAAAAAAAGGATATGCAGAAATATGATTTAAAAATCAACAGGATAAAAGTCAATTAAAATTAAGTGGCACCTTTGCCATCATGTGTATGCCACCATGTGTGTACGCATGCTCATAAAATTGTAAGTATTTGCAGTTTTCCTTACTCTGAGAGAGACTGAGCATCTTTCCATGTGCATAAGAACCAGTAGGGTTTCTATTTATAGAGAATTTTCATGTTTCCTAATTTTTGTCAATTGGAATAGTGTATTTCTGTTCAGTTTTCAGGACTCACTTCTATATTAAATACATTAACCATTTTCTGTGACATGAAATACAAATAATTTTCACTGTTTGTTACTTGTCTTTTGAATTTATTTGTGGTATTTTTCTCCATTGAAAATATTATTATTTTGTGTTGCTGGGAATTCTTTAATCTTGTATTTTACGGCTTTTTTGTTGGCAGCAGAGAGGTCATATTTATAAAGGGCTCTGCTTTTGGAAGAATGCTTTAAAAAGATTCTCCCATCGATTCTTCTGGTTCTTTTTTTAAACTTTGATTCTACTAAAACTGGTGCAAGTTGCAAAGTTGAAAACAATTTTAATTGTTTTCCCAGAAGCTGCTTAGTTGTTGAAACCATCTACTGGTTGATGCATGTTTATCATAATCTAAATGGATGCCTCTTTTAAGAATGAGGGAGTATTTCCTAGAAACTCCCTAGCATATTTTCCCTTACAGATTTTAAAGACAGGAGTATGTCACATCTTTGTGTCTAAACCAATAAGGGGAAACAGAATATACTACCATGATTGGTTTAGACCCATCAAATCTCATCCATCTTTGAATCATATAGCCAAATGGAACAGGGCCATTCCTCAATCTGATCAGGTGCTATTAGGAAGCAGAGAAGGAAATAGATATTGTATAGGTAGCCAGCTGTTTAAGTTAAACTATCTTAGGGCTTGATGGAATTTGTGTCCCAGGCCACAAATTGCACTCTCACCCTGAAAGTAGTTGAAATAGACAACGACATGCCTTTGATACTCCAAAAGCAGGGAAACAGTCACTTATGAAACCGCGTTTATGCAAAAAAGCATCCAGTTTTTGGAAAGGAAAGTACTAGTTGAGCAAAGAAAAGGGAGCCCAGAGTCTGACACCAGAGACCAAAGTTCTCATTCCAGCTCTGCCACTTTCCAACTATGTGGCTTTGAAAAAGTTTCTTGCTGTTTCTGGGCCTGAGCTCCTCATGTGTTGGTATGGTAATCATATCTAACTCATAGTGCTGCTAGGAGGATTAGGTAAAATGAATTATATAAAGGCCCTTCCATGGTCCAGGCATGCTGTGGCTTCTCAAAAACTGAGACCAATATCATGCTTACTACTTTAAGTACTTTGGGAGTTAAATGAAATTTCATGGTCTGACCTGAGGACCTTATTACATTTTACTCAGGTTGATGGGAAGATATAGCCTGGGTTCTAAACTGATTTATAAACAAACTTTTGAATTGAAACCTGTGTAGAGTTTGGCAACTCTAGGAGTTAATATACTGGATAAAGGATTCTTTCTTTTTTTTTAAGGATTTTATTTATTTATTTGGCAGACAGAGATCACAAGTAGGCAGAGAGGCAGGCAGAGAGAGGAGGAAGCAGGCTCCCTGTGGAGCAGAGAGCCCGATGCGGGGCTCGATCCCAGGACCCTGAGATCATGACCTGAGCTGAAGGCAGAGGCTTTAACCCACTGAGCCACCCAGGCGCTCCTAGATAAAGGGTTCTAAGGAAAAGGATGTACTTTGTAATTCTAAAGAAGCTGAGAAATAATCTTGGAACCCTGTGAAGTAGAATATAGCAATGCTTCCTTCTAAAGCAGAGAAAAGCACCTATAGGTGGTTTTAGGCCCCATGTTTTTTTGTAGGGGGTAGGTAGAGGAAGAAGAGATTCTTTACTCCGTCCATGCCATCGGCCCCTCCCAATACAACTTGTCCCTTAGCCGGAACACAGATTGTACGGAAGAATTGGCAGACAGAGGGTACAAAGCCAGCCAGTGGGGAGCACTCCTTAGATTAAGAGCACCATTGATCTCCTTCATGGAAGCTTTTATACTTTCTGATGTCACTGAACAAGTGACCTAGAAACAGAATTGTCAGGTTTGAGCTTAGCTCTAAAGATCGATGCACTGATGATTTCCATGTAGAATTTTGAAACTGGAAGGGCTGGGGGACTTTAGAAAGAACATAGGTAATGATATTACTTGGAACAAATACACACTTACCCTTCATTTTTTTAAATCTATAAAATGGAAAAGGGGGAAAAAAGACCCACGTGGCTAAATAACACTATCTAAAATGTTTCTGAATTTTTCAGTGTCTGGTAGACAAAAGTCTTATATTTAAAGACAGAGTTTTGAGTCACATATCTTAATATTAATAGTGTAGATTCTGTTCATTTACTTAATCAGCATGCATTGAATGTGGACTATATAGCAGAACTCTTCTAGTTCTTGAATTGTTCAACGAATAAGATGGAAGTGCTACCTACTTTCATGAAGTTTAATTTAAAGATGGGAAAAGAGACCAAAATGTTTTTTAAAATTAATTTAAAAAGTAACTATAAATTGTTATAAATACTTGAAGGAAACAAACAAGACCTGATTTTTTTTTTAATTTTATTTTTTCAGTGTTCCAAGATTCATTGTTTATGCACCACACCCAGTGCTCCATGCAATACATGCCCTCCTTAATACCCACCACCAGGCTCACCCAACCTCCCACTTTGCTCTCCTCCAAAACCCTCAGTTTGTTTCTCAAAGTCCACAGTCTCTCATGGTTGGTCTCCCCTTCTGATTTCCCCCAGCTTACTTCTCCTCTCCTTCTCCCCATGTACTCTATATTATTCATTATGCTCTGCAAGTAAGTGAAACCATATGATAATTGACTGTCTCTGCCTGACTTATTTTACTCTGAATTTTTAAAAAAAATAATGGAAATTGTGAGGTTAAAGTAGCATTCTACAGCTCAGGGTATTAATAGAGTCTTCTCTTGAGCTGAAAACTGAAGGGTAAGAGGAGGTAATCTGGTTCAAACTCCAGCCCTACTATTTTAATAATTTTCTGTGGGACCTGAATACATCACTTTCTATCTATGACTCAGTTTTCTCATCTCTAACATGGAGTTAATTTCTTCTTCATATAGTGGATGAAATCACTAACACATACCTCACATAAAAAAAAAAAAACACACACACACACCACAATCAAAAAACCTTCCCTCACCTTCTTACTGAATATGCACTAAATCAGTGTTTAAGGGTGAAGAAATGCATATATTAATGCAGGAGAACTTTCTTGCATTTTGCATTATAATTGTAAGTCATGATATAAGCTGAAAAATAAACTAAATCCAAATGTGTAGAATGAAATTCCCATTTTTACCTTTGGCAAGGATACTCACAGTTTCTGGAAAAAATGAAAGATAGTTTAACCAGCCATGCAGGAAACTGACTTTTCCCATCTGTCTCTTGATTAGCAGAAATAGCTCTGTAGGTGCAGCTGTAAACAATACAAAAGTGGAGTCAGTTTCTGGGGGGAAAAAAAGGTATATCCCAAAGTCCCGCATTTAAGTCATGTTTATCACATTTTATGGGGCTTGGTGATTTTATGAAAGTTGAAAGAATTATGGCATGGAATTGAGTTCATCTGTTTGGGTAACAGTCTTTAACAAGGTCAGGTGGCTTATTTGTAATCACTCATAAACTGGATCTTTTCATGTTGACTTGGTGCGGTATGTTTTGTTTAGCTTATATTTGGCCTCTTAAGGAATATTAATGTCAGACATTTATTCTATTTTTTTTTTGCAAATAAAACACATCTTTGAGGAAGCATGATGGCATAAGGGTATATTAAAATCCTAATTCATCTTTGTGCTGTATGATGTAGTTGTCTCTTAACTCATCTGAGTAATATAGTCAGGCTTATCTTGTTTGCCAGTTATTGCCATGTAGCAAGTCACTTTAAAATTTAGAAGTCTTGGGGTGCCTGGGTGGCTCAGTGGGTTAGCCGCTGCCTTCGGCTCAGGTCATGATCTCAGGGTCCTGGGATCCAGTCCCGCATCGGGCTCTCTGCTCAGCAGGGAGCCTGCTTCCCTCTCTCTCTCTCTCTCTCTCTCTCTCTCTCTCTCTGCCTGTCTCTCAGTCTACTTGTGATATCTCTCTGTCAAATAAATAAATAAAATCTTTAAAAATAAAATAAAATAAAATTTAGGCCTCTACATGGGGCACCTGGGTGGCTCAGTGGGTTAAAGCCTCTGCCTTCAGCTCAGGTCATGATCCCAGAGTCCTGGGATTGAACCCCGCATCGGGCTCTCGGCTCAGCGGGAATCCTGCTTCCCTTCTTCTCTCTCTGCCTGCCTCTCCACCTACATGAGATCTCTGTCTGTCAAATAAATAAATAAAAATCTTTTAAAAAATTTAGGAGCTTACAGAAATAACATTCCTTTTTGCAATGACGTCTCATGATTCTGTGAGTTAATTGGTCCTGGGGTTTCTCATGCCATTGGAATGACAGTAGCAGAGGCTGGAGTCACGGCTAAGGCTTCTTCACTCCTCTGTCCAGTGGGTAGTGTGGAACTCCATCCAGGGAAGCTGTGGTACATACATGTGGCCTCTCCCTGTGTATTAGTGGCCTTTCACAAAACAGTGGCTGGGCTCCAAGCACAAGTGATCTAAAGAGTACCATGTGGAAGCTGTACCATCCTTTGTGTCTTAGAAGTCACATAATGTAATTTGCTCCGTGATCACAGGCCCACCAATATTCAAGGGGTTGGAAAATAAACCAAACTCGTGATGAGGAAGTGTCACTCTTATTTATTTATTTATTTATTTGAGAGGGGTGGACAGGGTTGGGGTGTGGCAGAGAGGAGCAGAGGGAGAGAGAAACTTAAGCAGACTCTGTGCTTAATGCAGAGCCTTACCTGGGGCTTGATCTCAAGACCCTGAGATCAGGGCCTGAGCCAAAACCAAGAGTCATTCACCTACCTGACTGTGCCACCCAGGTGCTCCATCACTATTCTATTTTTTTTTTTTTTAAATTTTTTATTTTTTATAAACATATATTTTTTATAAACATATATTTTTATCCCCAGGTCTGTGAATCACCAGGTTTACACACTTCACAGCACTCACCAAATCACATACCCTCCCCAATGTCCATAATCCCACCCCCTTCTCCCCAACCCCCTCCCCCCGGCAACCCTCAGTTTGTTTTGTGAGATTAAGAGTCACTTATGGTTTGTCTCCCTCCCAATCCCATCTTGTTTCATTTATTCTTCTATTTTTAAGAGCCAGTAGGGTGAGAGATTTTGTTGTATCCATCTTTAAAATCTGCTGCAATTTATGAAATTCTTATGAGGGATGGTGATCCATTGTGAATGTAGCCAGCATGATGCCTAATAGCTGTCGAGGAATGAGGATACCCAATTTACTGGTGTCTGTACTTGTTTTAAGTAGGCTTGTACAGATCTTCAAATATCCAAGTTCCTGATTAACTCAGAAGGCTGAGAGTGTCTTGTCCCTAAGTGTCACAGAGTAAATTCCGCAATGGTGATCAGTTGCTTTCCAACCTAAGTGAAATTTCAGATTCACTTGGGAAGAATTTATTTGTGTTATGTTATATAAAGTGTAATAGGTAGACACAGCATTTTCCATGCTTTTCCTTTTATAGGTGAAGAAACTGTAGTCCACCGATGTTAAATCATTTAAGTAAGCTCACACAGTAGAAAAAATATGAGATCTAGGACCTGATATCCTGAAATCTGTTCAATATGATTTAATCACAGGATTATGAATATTTTAACTAAATTCATGACATTTTCACATTTTCTGTAACAACAACTTCTAGTTTTTATATTCATTAAGTAATTTGATTTTGTTTTCATTGACTTTATTGTTTATAATTATTTTAAGAAAGTGTATTAACATTTTGATAGTTATTCCTTAATTAAATGCGTTAACTGTACTTTTAAATGAAACCATACTCAAGTATGGTAACATCAAAATTATGTGTGATAACTTTGGAAACTTATTTTTTATGGATATATTTACTAAAATACATAATTAGCAAACACGCATGTATAATTATGAATCCCACTACAAAATTTTATCAGAACATTTCCTTGCATATTAGTTTGTGGTTTTTTGCCTGGGAATAATATCAGTGCAAAGACAGAATAATGCTAAATTAAGGAATGTCAACTTATCAAAATTGCAGAGCAACATGGTATGTGGTAAATCCAGTAGTTGGGTTTCAAATCTACTGTCAAATATTTTATTTTAACTAAAACTTTCCTCCCTTAAGCTTCTAAATGTAAAGAAAAATATTTTTTTAAGTGTGATAAATTAAACCCTTGGGGGAAACTATCTTTAAAAGCATTAATGATGAGTTGACGATACTGTTGTGTGACTTGTTATTTCCAGATCATCTTCCATCTGATCCAGTTACAGAAGTTCATATTCCTCTTTTAACTATATCAAATCCAGATTTGGAAGATTAGTATTTTAAATATTTATTTCTATTAGTTCAGTTATTCATGGTGTAATGATGCCTATGATGGGAGCTATATATAACAATATGATTATTTCACAATAAAATTTACTTATAGTGAACATTTATGAAAATGTTTATTAGATTTCTCTGGGATCTCTGGTTAATTTAAAATCTTAGTACATTTTATCTTCATTATAACATGTCCCAGGGAAATTTTTGGCTGAAAGATTAGCATTATAAAAAGCGGACTTTAATTAGAAATTTCTATATTGTGGGTCAGATTGCTAAATCCAGTGGCAATTATCTGCTCCCTAAGATATGTAGTTCTCTTTCTGAAACATTAAATTTTACTTTATAATACCTCAAAAAGTCATTTCAAGAAGAATTTTGGATCATTAATGGAATTAGAAATAAGATGTGCCCATGGATTCTTCTACTTCTATTTCATCATTTAAATTTCATGTAAGCTAGGTGATTAGAGACTTTTTAACTATTTGGTACCTCAAATAGTTCAGGAACTAGTATGCCAGAAGCACTGTAGTATTACCATTAATTTATTAATTGTTCATTGCCTGCTTGATCTTAGAAGCCAGGAATGAATGTGAAAGAAAGTATTAAGCTCTTAAAAATCTTAATATTCCTATTGCATCACATTCTGTGATTATAGTAATTATTTATTGAGTGGGTGAAGTATTTAGTAAGGCAATTCTTGTTTTATCATGTATTGATTAAAATTTATATGGGAAAGATCATAAAGTGGAAAGTCAAATAATGAGCTAGGAAATTATTTGTAACATTTATAATATATAAAATTTTAATAGTCTTCATGTACACATAACTCCATAAATCAATAAAAAATTTAACTCCAGTAAATAAAAAAGAAAAATTCACAAAGAATATGAACCAGAAAATGACAAAAGAAAAAAAGCCAATATATCTGTGAGAATGTAAAAAGACATTGCACCTAACTACTAATGAAAGTTAGACAATTTTAAATAATAAAGTCATTTTTCACTACCAGATAGGCAGATTGGAAAAGTGGTTATATGCACAATTTTCTAGAGCATGAGGAACAGGATATCTCATGAGTTAAGAAAGGGCTTATGACAGAATCAATTGATGTTACCTTTCTGGAGCATAATTTTTTGAATAAATCACAAAGTTCTAAATAAGTATAATGAGAGACCAGCATTTATACCTCTAGAAATTTACCTAAGGGCTTTAATCTGACAAGTACAATGATGTAAGAAATCATTAAACTATTTTTTAAGTAGAAGTTTATAGTTCCATACAAATTTTAGGGTTATTTGTCTTATTTCCGTGAAAAATACCATTGGAATTTTGATAGGGATTACATTGAGTCTATAGATTGCTTTATATAGTATGGACATTTTAACAATATTAATACTTGCAGTCATTAAGCATAGAATATCTTTCCATCAATCTGTGTATTCTTCAGTTTCTTTCATCAGTGTCATAATTTTAATGTACAGGTCTTTCACCTTCTTGATTAAAAATATTCATGGTTATTTTCTTCTTTTTGGTGTGAGCATAAATGGGATTGTTTTCTTAATTTCTCTTTCTGATAGCTTCTTATTGTATAGAAACAACAGATTTTTATTATCAGGTTATATTTAGAACTTCACTGAATTCATATATTAGTTCTATTATGTTTTTAGTGGAGTCTTTAGGGTTTTATAGATATTATACATAATATCATGACATGTGCAAATAGTGACAATTTTACTTCTTCTTTTCCATTCTGGATGCCTTTTATTTGTTTGTCTTGCCTAATTCCTCTGGCTAGAACTTCCAAAACTGTGTTGGATTAAACTATTGAGAGTAGACATTCTTGTCTCGTTCCTGATTTGGAGTTGAGTATGCTGTTAGCTGTAGGCTTGTCATATATTACCTTTATTATAAATAAGATCTGAATATCCATTACTCTGGATTGGTAAAGCTTATGGTAAATATATTTAATGAAATATCATGAAACCATTAAAATTCATGCTATAGAGGTATATTTATTGCCATCTTGTAGAGTTAGTATTCATATATGATTAGGTAATAGAGAAAGTTGCAAATAGTGAATGAAATAGAATCATACATTAAATAAATAAATAAATAAATAAATGCACATATTTATACATATGCAAATACACATTACTGCCAATAATATCAAATGCTTATATAATGTGTATGTTCTGTTATAAGTCAGATGTATGGGCCATCACCAACAACCCCTACCCTTGTGTACCCACTTCCTTAGTCCTATTCCCATAACTAGGGCTCCAAATCATGATACACATTATGAGTATATATACACATTTAATTGCCGTCTAACAGGAACCCTGTTTATAGTTATTTGTGGATCCCATTAGCCTTTAATAGAACATGCCAAAATTTAAGGAGATAGAAAGAAGGCAAAGAAAATATCTGGTACATATTTAATTTAGGTTGTTGTTTATCAAATGCACTTATCTACTCTCCCCAAGTCCCTGGAAGAAATAGCTCTGCCTCTTGGGATAATATTCACGTGAAAGTGCACAATGGATGACTTGGGAAGAAAAACCACATTTGCAATCTAGTTATATTTGAAAAAAAGCAACAGTCTAGTTCATTAAATTTTTTGTTTGTTTGTTCATTTCAGTCTTTCCCTCAGGTAGAAAAGATTTTTATGGTATTTTGTGCTCTTATTCAAAATCCTTGTAGTTTACTGAGGTGAATAACTTCAGATTTAATTATTGGCTTGTGTATGCGAGATAACATTTCATTTTTGCTTCTGTGGCACTAATTCTTTTCATTGGAAATTTAACAACTTAGTAACTGGATTTTTACCCACTTGAGTTTTAAAGAAATAAACTCAATGGTGCTTGAAAATTTGAGACACTAAGCCTAAATAGCCTCCTATTAGATGAATAGTTATAGTCTTTCCTTCATTCAATAAACAGTTATTGAGTAATTATTATGTACTAGGAACACAGAGTTGCTTACTAGAACAACCCAATTCTGGTTTGGAGATTTACTAATGTATCACAATATGCAGGCTAAGGACTGCTGTTGGAATGTGTTAGTAGCCACTAAACAATATTTATTGTCATCTCTATTAGTGAGTTTATTTTTTTTTAAGATTTTATTTATTTATTTGACAGACAGAGATCACAAGTGGGGAGAGAGGCAGGCAGAGAGAGAGAGGAAGGGAAGCAGGCTCCCTGCCAAGCAGAGAGCCTGATGCGGGGCTCGATCCCAGGACCCTGGGATCATGACCTGAGCCAAAGGCAGAGGCTTAACCCACTGAGCCACCCAGGCGCCCCTCTATTAGTGAGTTTAGATGAGGTTGTGTTTCTCTTTTCCTGGAAGGTTCTCTTCAGATATTCATGCCGCTTGCTTCCTAAGCTTACTTGGGCCTCAGAGAGGACGTTTCTGACTACTCTATTTAAAATACCACCAAAATTGCCCTTTCCTTTTTCGAGGTTTTTGTATTTTCCTCATAGCATTTATCACTAGTTATATTATTCTTTGTATATATTTGTAGGTTGTTTTCCCCTAATGAATGAAAATCCCAAGAGAGAAGGGGCACAGAGTATAGACCACACACTCAAAAATTACTAATGGAGTTAATGAATGAATGGTAAATATAAAGTATTAATTAAAATGTCAGTGTGATTATGTTTTATAATGAAACAAGGACCACATCCTAACTTTAATTTTAAAAAGACACATTTTATTTCCAAGGTTGGCAGTGGGCAGTGGGTCAAGCTTCCCTGGCTGGTTACTTATTGCATTTCTTCATAGGAATGTCAAGGTGGATGATTTTACATTGACTGGTTGTGAGGACACGTGGGAAAGAGAGATAGCAATTGCATGTTCATGTTTGTTCTCATTGAATAGGGGGAGGCATCTCTGTCCTGTATAGAGCATGTACTCATGCACTTATACTGGCTTAAGCAGCTGCCCTTTAATTTCCTGAGATTAAAATTTCCTTAACAAACATAAAATTGCTAGTCACCCTGACTACTAGTGGCCTCTCCTTCTGAGTCTGCTACTCACTGATTGTGTGAATTAGGATATATTACTGAAATTGTACTCACTTAAAAAGGTGGCTTAAAGATAGTTCTTGCCTCGGGGCGCCTGGGTGGCTCAGTGGGTTAAGCCTCTGCTTTCGGCTCAGGTCATGATCCCAGGGTTCTGGGATCGAGCCCCGCATCGGGCTCTCTGTTCAGCAAGGAGCCTGCTTTCCTTCCTCTCTCTCTGCCTGCCTCTCTGCCTACTTGTGAATCTCTGTCTGTCAAGTAAATTAAAAAAAAAAAAAAAAAAAAAAAAAAAAGATAGTTCTTGCCTCATACTAAAAATTCACTGAGCTAAGAGGTATAAATATGATTATAGGATAAACCTTGTAGATACTATTTCTTATTCATGGAGGATTTTTATAGTAACTTTTTATAAAGATTGGTCTTTTTTTCTCTGTAGTTGTTGGAATTCATTAGTTTTAATGGAGTTTTGTAAAATTTAAGAGATAGAAGCAAAGGACATACCTGATGATTATGTAATTCTTTCATTTCAGTTTTAATTATGAGATTACTGAATAGTGTTCAAATGAGACATAGAGAAAAAAAGGTAGTCTACTCATTAGTTCCTTAGGTCTTTTATTTATATTTATTTTTGTTATGGAATTTATCTACGTTCTGTGGAAATTTACATCTTAAAAACCCTCCATTAGTTTCTTTAAATAAATTATTATATATCCAAATGGTACAATACCATAGAACCACTAAGAACCAAATAATAAAAGAAAGTTTATTGGCACTGGGAAATGTTTGCGGTATATTATGTGAATAAAAATGTAGGTGGAACAACATTATGAGTTGTTAGAAGAAATAAGCTATATCTGTGTGCTGTACATTTATATATACATTTACAGTAAAGGCAGTAACCTCCAGAATATTTTACAATAAATTGTTTCACATTGTTTTTTATGGGAAGGCTTAAATTCTTTGAATTTTCCATTTTTTCTTGTTTTCTTCATTTGCATGTTTTAAATATATATGAGGAAGTGGTGATACAACATGGAGGCTTAAGTGGGTAGAAGAAGAATAAATGAAACAAGATGGGATTGGGAGGGAGACAAACCATAAGTGACTCTTAATCTCACAAAACAAACTGAGGGTTGCCGGGGGGAGGGGGTTTGGGAGAAGGGGGTGGGATTATGGACATTGGGGAGGGTATGTGATTTGGTGAGTGCTGTGAAGTGTGTAAACCTGGTGATTCACAGACCTGTACCCCTGGGGATAAAAATATATGTTTATCAAAAATAAAAAATTAAAAAAAAAAAAGAAAAAAAAATATATATATATATGCAAATATACTTCCTGGAAAGCAGGAAAAGAAAATAATTAGTGACCTAATCTTCAAAAGTCACAATTCAACAAGCCATACTGAAAAAAAGAATTATTTTTTAATTGAAGATTACATATAAATGATAGTAAAATGGAAAAGAGTGTATTATAAAGTTCCACATTAAAAATGTAACCACAATGGGGTACCTAGCTAGCTCAGGTGACTCTAGCTCAGGGGCCTGTGACTCTCCATCTCAAGGCTGTGAGTTCTAGCCCCTCATTAGGTGTAGAAATTACTTAAAAATAAAATCTTTTTTTTATTTTTAAATATCTATTTATTTATTTTGAGGGGGGGGGACACCCAAGTTGCAGGGAGCAGATGGAGAAAGAGACTGCTGAGCATGGAACCAGACTTGGGCTGGACCCAACGACCCTAAGATCATGTCCTGGGCTGAAACCAAAAGTCAGATGCCCAATCTCCTGAGCCACCCAAGCACCCCTTAAAAATAAAATCTTTTAAAAGATTGTAACCCGAGGTAATTAAAATGCATTACATTTGTGATTGTGTTATTAAACAGTAGTGTTTTTTTTTATTTTTTATTTTTTATTAACACGTAATGTATTATTAGCCCCAGGGGTACAGGTCTGTGAATCGCCAGGTTTACACACTTCACAGCACATACCTTCCCCAATGTCCATATAAACAGTAGTTTTTTTAAAAGGAGTTGGTTAACATTACTGACTACTGAAGGTTTAGATTTTAACTGGACATAGAATGATAGGTCACTGCAGATTACTAAAGACAAAAGGATGTAAGAATCATTAGAGTTCATAAGACTCTAGCAGTTCTTGAAGTGTACATAATAGTGTCTATTACTCTGTTAACGTCATTTTCAAAATGTTATTGTATGTGTATATAGTCTGTTCTTGCACAGCTGCAGAATATATAATCTACTTATGTATCAACAGAATTGTTTTATAACATGTTTATATCCCTTGTTCATGCTTTGTGTTCTTTTGTCTACCACCTAACTTGTGAGGTAGTAGATGGAATTTTCTATAGACTAAGAACATGTTGAATGATTTGATTAAAGTAATACCTTTAGAAAGCAGTATAAATGGACCCAATGCTAGTTTTTGAATTCCTAGCCTTCTAACCATTGTATTAGCCTTAAATTCTTCCCAAGCATTGACTTTAATGTTCTTAGATGCTGTAATGATGAATAATAATTCCAAAATTGATAACATTGAATAAATACTATTATGTGCCAAACATTACTCTAAGTCCTCTTCATGCATTAACTCAATCAGCCTAACAGCCCTGTGAAGAAGATTCTTTTGTTATATCCACCTTACAAATGAGGAAATTAATAAACAGACTGTTTCAGAAATCTACCCAGTCATATAGATGAAAAGTAGCTGGACCAGGATTTGAATGAACACTGTTTGACTCCAGAATTTAACTTATTAACCCCTAGGATAAACTGACACAATAAAGAGTTATAGTTAGTTAGAATAGAGGTTATGTTTTCACAAAGACACATTCTTTGTTATTTACTAAAAGTGAATGACTATACAAACAATTTAACAGCAGTTACCACAAATTCGCCAACCTCAAAAAAAAAAAGAGGTAAAATAAAGGCATCTTTAAAAAAATGAAAGGTGGGGGCGCCTGGGTGGCTCAGTGGGTTAAAGCCTCTGCCTTCGGCTCAGGTCATGATCCCAGGGTCCTGGGATCCAGCCCCACATCAGGCTCTCTGCAGAGCGCCTGCTTCCTCCTCTCTCTCTCCCTGCCTGCCTCTCTGCCTACTTGTGATCTCTGTCTGTCAAATAAATAATAAATAAAATCTTTTTTAAAAAATGAAAGGTGAAGTTTGGGCAACTGGTAGTGATGAAGAATGATTGTTCTGAAATCTATCAGCTGTTGATTTTAATAATCTGCTTTCTTTGGAAGAGAGTCACGTGACATTGTCATTAGCTTGGTTGAGAAAGAGCCAGGGAGGAGAAATGGGGGAGACAGAAGGTGGAGGGGGTAGAAAAATAGAGAGAAGAGGGAGAGAATTTTAAAGATTCCAATTTATAGCCAGCTTGTGAAAAAAAATGGTGCATTAAATTCCCATTTGGTACCCTGATTATGATAAGATAATACATGCTTTCTAAAAATTTTCATTTGATGAATAAGTGAACCAGTTCAAATTGTCTCCATTTTATTGATAATAGCATCGGTGGCATTAATGATAATGCTCTTTGAGTAGCAGCAATTAACTAGATTTGGTGAACTGAGAAAATTAGCATTGAATTTGAAATCAGAACATTTGGCACTGAAGATGCCATGAGTACATGTTAAAATGATTGTTGGTTATTTAAAGGTTTATCAAGTTGATGAAGAACATTAAAGTATATTATGTCCTGTGTTATTCAGGATGCTATTGGTTTCAAACCTACTTAAGCCACTAAATATTTATTGACTCAGTAATAAGTTAAATGTTCCTCAAGGGCTTTGATATGAGGAAGTGGTGATGCAACATGGGGGCTTAAGTGGGTACGAGAAGAATAAAGAATTTTATTATGGAGTCAGGGATGGGTCTCTGTTTCTCTGTTATATTTTCAACCCTATCCTCCACAACTTGTAAGACTGATATAGGCTGGCTTCCCTCTGCAGCTCTTGGAAACTTGTTTTCCTGTTCCCAGCCAGGAATGAATTGTTAATCTTTCCCCAAATATCAAACAAAAGATGTGAGCTTCTATCTGGTTTGAACCTATCCTGAGCAAAGGGGATAGAATTATCCAAGGTGACTTGCACAAAATCCAAGCTCACATCTAGAACTGGAGGTTAGTTTTATCCTATCCCAAACACCAGACTGCTCTATGGGGAGTGGTAGAAAGGAAATGGGGCAGGCAATCGAAACGTCTACTGCAGGCCTCCTGTTTGAATATCAAACATGGCTACACACCCTCCTTAGTATATATAGCACCCAAATAACAAGCTTGAAATGAGAGAGTCTAAAACATTTTCAGTGATGATGTCTCATTCCAGGATCAGGATATCTGGATGATCGGTAATCCTTTTCAATAATACTGTGTTGCACTGCTTCATGATCTGATGGACTCTGATTAAGTGAGGAAAAATAAAGGTTGAAGTCCAGTACCCCTAAATAAGAAGTTAAAAGGGAACAAGATAACCTGATTTTTAAAAAAAATGTGTGAAAGGAAAGAATGGAAACAAATGCATATGATACCCTGGGGTTGAGTAATAACAGGGTATTTTAATGAGACTTCGGATTGGATAGTCACACTGTCATCATACCATAGCTCCATTTCTCT
Organism: Mustela lutreola; assembly: GCF_030435805.1. Lineage (NCBI taxonomy): Eukaryota > Metazoa > Chordata > Mammalia > Carnivora > Mustelidae > Mustela > Mustela lutreola. Next base: position 28,280,731 of record NC_081308.1, on the reverse strand, counting down.
GTGATTCTATTGCCTCTCTCCTCCACTACCTTTGTCAAGTAGTCAATTCTTTTCCAGGATAGTTTTATTATAATAGAAAGATGGCTACGAGAATCTCCAATATTTCTTTTCTTCTTCTTGTCCAAGGAACAATAATTATTTTTTTTCTCAATAATCCTATAAAAAGCCTGGACACTCTTTTGGTTAAAACATGTTAGATTGTACATCCACAATGATTATACGATGGCCAGCAGAAAGTCATGCATATGGGTTTATATTACATGTTCTTCAGTCCATCACTGCAGCAAGGAGAGTTCCCTTAAATCAGTCAGGGCTCATCCTTGGATTGAAGTTGAGATTAACCCAATCCACGAGTCTGCTATAAAGGTGGGATAGGTTGAATACATTTTTGAAATTATTTTGTGGCAATATTTGAATGACTTCGATGTCTTTCTGTGTTTTGATCACATAAATCTTTACTGGGATAAGAAATATCATGTGCGATTGTTCCCATGTTTGTATATTCTTTGTGTTTTTATGTGTGTGTACACATGTGCATTTGAAAAATATATTTTTCTACTGGTTTTAGGAATATGTTTTTTTCCATAGGAATATATTTTTATGTCCAATAAATTTTTATCTTATATAAATTTCAGTAGGATGTTTTTCAAAGAGGGTACCCCACACCAATCAAAGTCATGTTTAGTGTAGATTGGGTTATTACTGATGAGGCAAGTATTTCTAGAGCAATACTTTAGGCTCTTCCCAGAGCAAAATATATTCAACATTTAGCAAACATTTATTGAGTACCTGTTATAAGCAAAGTGCTATGCTAGGTGCTCTTGTGTATATGAAGATAAATATATGTCATAAAACAATGACAAATTGGCTTTCAGAATGTGCTTATTTCCAATATCATTGCATTTTTCTTTTCTGTCATTTTTCATTTTATCATAGAAAGACTTCAAGTGCTTTTTCAGAATAAAGAAGAAAATAGTGACACATGAGCTCACTTGAGTTAGTCGAATACTATATAGCTTATATAAGAATATAAGCATACAAGAAGTATAATGCATATATTTATATAGTTTAGATTGTTACTAAATTTGCCATTTGTCTATCTTCTTCTCCCAGATGGTTAGTTTTCAATATGCACCATAGAGTTTATAAAAACAAACAAGAGAGTTTAATAAGCTAAGTAAAATGAAGCTATTTTTATCTGGGTAGATTACTTTGTAAAGTACAAGAATAAAGGAGCCTCCTAGGTCAATCAAATATATGACTTACAATACTTCTAAATAAGTTCTATTGACTTAGACATTTTAGCAATAATTATAGATAATATCTCCTTTTGCCCATAACTTGTGGTGGTACTTGGATCATACAGTAAAATATATATGTCTAGAAATTTCCAAGCAATCTCTATTTGTTAACTATAATAGCATTGAAAAGCCACTATAGTTTCCTTTTTTGTTTTAAAATGATATGCTTATGTAGTATATATAATGCATATATATGTACCCTATTTATATAAGGTCAGTTTGGGAGATGAATAAGAACCTAGATGAATAAGAACTATGTATGTATGTATGTGTATGTTATTGTGTAGGATCATAAATTGAAAAAATTAAGAGTGTCTGGGTGACTCAGTCTGTTAAGCCTCTTCCTTCAGCTCAGGTCATGATCTCAGGGTCCTGGAATTAAGCCCCACATTGGGCTGTCTTCTCAGAAGCTGGTCTGCTTCTCTCTCTCCCACTACCTGCTGCTACCCTGCTTATGGTGTGTCTACCTCTCTCCATCTCTCTGTCAAATAAATAAATAAAATCTTTTAAAAAATTGAAGTTATGGTTAGCTGGAATAAGAAATTAAGTTTGATGAAAACAATTGAATGTCTGGTGATTGAGAAATGTTTAAGAACCAGATACAATTAACTAAATAACAGAGAGATAAACATTATTCAGAAAATTCTACAGGCACGTAGGCCAAATTTTTGAAGGAGCCAAGGAGAGAGGGATAAATATCTTAGGGCAATTTGCCCATGAGTAGAATTGGCACTGTGATACTAACCATTTATAGCTACTCACTTATAGCTGTGTCTACTTTCTTAAAGTGTTTAAAAGCACATACCTTCATCCACACCGATGAATCTCTGTAGTTCTTTGTTTTGGCTAAGTCAGGAAAATCTAAGAAAATCATATAGAATGTTCTGTGTATACATTTTTCTCCCATTTGCTCACACACATCCTCACTATTTCTGAGATCACATTTGTCTTGAAATTCTAATGCTTTTGGCCTTGACAGAATGTGTTCAAATTAATACAGTGCTCACTACGGTAATACCATGGTAAGCTCTAATCCTGCAACTTTAATTTTCAAATCATTTGAAGCAGAAAAATCTGATAAGCTACCATTATGAGTCCTCAATAAAAAATAAAGATCTTCATTTCATCACAAATAATTCTTTATAACTTCTCAATCAGTGATTTTCCCTTGCTTACTGTCTTGAAATTCAGAATACACCAAGGTTTTCACAATGGTCATTTATAAATGTTATCATTGTAATTGATATTATTATTTTTTTTAATTTTTTATTTTTTATAAACATGTATTTTTATCCCCAGTGGTACAGGTCTGTGAATCACCAGGTTTACACACTTCACAGCACTCACCAAAGCACATACCCTCCCCAATGTCCATAATCCCACCCCCTTCTCCCAAACCCCCTCCCCCCAGCAACCCTCAGTTTGTTTTGTGAGATTAAGAGTCACTTATGGTTTGTCTCCCTCCCGATCCCATCTTGTTTCATTGATTCTTCTCCTACCCACTTAAGCCCCCATGTTGCATCAGCACTTCCTCATATCAGGGAGATCATATGATAGTTGTCTTTCTCTGCTTGACTTATTTCGCTAAGCATGATACGCTCTAGTTCCATCCATGTTGTCGCAAATGGCAAGATTTCATTTCTTTTGATGGCTGCATAGTATTCCATTGTGTATATATACCACATCTTCTTGATCCATTCATCTGTTGACGGACATCTAGGTTCTTTCCATAGTTTGGCTATTGTGGACATTGCTGCTATAAACATTCGGGTGCACGTGCCCCTTTGGATCGCTACATTTGTATCTTTAGGGTAAATACCCAATAGTGCAATTGCTGGGTCATAGGGCAGTTCTATTTTCAACATTTTGAGGAACCTCCATGCTGTTTTCCAGAGTGGCTGCACCAGCTTGCATTCCCACCAACAGTGTAGGAGGGTTCTCCTTTCTCCGCATCCTCGCCAGCATCTGTCATTTCCTGACTTGTTGATTTTAGCCATTCTGACTGGTGTGAGGTGATATCTCATTGTGGTTTTGATTTGTATTTCCCTGATGCCGAGTGATATGGAGCACTTTTTCATGTGTCTGTTGGCCATCTGGATGTCTTCTTTGCAGAAATGTCTGTTCATGTCCTCTGCCCATTTCTTGATTGGATTATTTGTTCTTTGGGTGTTGAGTCTGCTAAGTTCTTTATAGATTCTGGACACTAGTCCTTTATCTGATATGTCGTTTGCAAATATCTTCTCCCATTCTGTCAGTTGTCTTTTGATTTTGTTAACTGTTTCCTTTGCTGTGCAAAAGCTTTTGATCTTGATGAAATCCCAATAGTTCATTTTTTCCCTCCACTCCAAAACTGCTAGAACTTATACAGGAATTCAGTAAAGTGTCAGGATATAAAATCAATGCACAGAAATCAGTTGCATTTCTCTACACCAACAGCAAGACAGAAGAAAGAGAAATTAAGGACTCAATCCCATTTACAATTGCACCCAAAACCATAAGATACCTAGGAATAAACCTAACCAAAGAGGCACAGAATCTATACTCAGAAAACTATAAAGTACTCATGAAAGAAATGTAATTGATATTATAATCATTTTGTTACCATTCATTGTACTTACTATATGGCAGGAGCAGGTGGCAGTTGCTTCGCCGAGAGTATCTATAATGTTTACTACCAATCAATCTTCCCATTTTCCAGATTGAAGTAAACAATTTGTTGAAAGTCACAAAGGTAGTAAGTGGCAAAGTAAAATGGAGTCCAGGCATCTTGGATTCCGAAGCCTATGATTCTTAAATTGTATCTTCTTGCCTTTTTATTAAAATTTATTTTTAATTTATAATGATACTTTAAAATTTACATAATAATGTAATATGTGAAGGTCAAACACTGATGGCTCAATCCATCAAGCATTTATTGATGATCTAATTTGTGTTAACTACCAGGTGCTATCTGACTCGTCCTCAGGGTCCTTATGGACTGAAAGAGGAGACAGTCACTCTTACGAGAGCTTTAAGGCACAGTAGAATTAAGGAGCGTATTAGATGTTCATACAAATCCTTTGGGAGCACAAACTGCAGCTTCATAAACCTTGACTTAGCAGGTTTCAGGAGGTGTAACGGAAAGATGAACCCTGATAGATAGGTGTGGTTTTCATAGGTGGATCTTCCTAAAAAGATAACTCCATTTTATGAAACCACATGAGAAAGACATAGAAGCGTGAATCTTCAGCTCATTTTGCAAATGCCATGTAGGCTATATGGCAATGGGGGAGGAATAAGAGAGGCAACAGAAAGAAAGGTTTAGGACAAATTGTAGAGGATCCTAATATCATGCTAAGGCAAATGCATATTATACAGAAGGTAAGAGAAAGCATTGACAGGTTTGACAGGTTTGGGGCCTGGAGCTACGTTTCAATCCAAGGACTGAAGGAGCTAAATCTCAAGACATTTGGGCATTAGGATGGACAGAAAAGGCCATGCTGAGTTGGAAGGGTCAAAAATACCTCTAGGTGGAGCTAATTATATTCAGAAACCAGGGTTTCTTCTCAAAGTGTCCATTGCCACCAATGACACAGGCATGCAACTGGAATGGTAGTGACTGAGATGGAAGGAGCCATCCATAAGGTCGTGGTAGAGCAATCCAGAAGAGTTTACGTTTCACAGAGAGAAAAGTGCAATGAAGTTTGAAGAGGTTCAAGGATAGGATATTGGGGACATATATAAGCAAATGAGAAGAAATCAGTGGTCAGAGGGGTGGTGGTGGGGGGGGGTTGGCATGATTATAGAACTTCTTTGGGAGAGTAGTATAACACAAAAGACTTTTTTTAAGGTCTTTATTTCAATTCCGGTTAGTTAACATACTTTAAGACGGCACTCGGTGCTCATCACAAGTGCACCACTAACCACAAAAGATTTTTAAAAAGACTTTAAGAAAGTTGATCCTGTTCAACAGTATCACATGCTGCAGGAGAGTTGAAGAGGATACATCTGAGGGAGAAGCAGCTGGGGCTGGTGTGTGAGAAGCTGGCTTGTCTGCTTGGAGAAGGCTTTTTCAGTAGAGGGGCAGGCACGAAGAAAGACTGCTTTGGGTTAAAGGTCAGTGGTGGCAGATGGGAAGCAGAAAAGTGGAGTCATCTATTCAGAAGTTCAGTGACAAAAGCAAGGGAGAGATGAAAAGGTAGATGGAAGAGTGATCAGCTATGCTTTTGATGAGGAAAGATTGAAACAAGAGTTTTGATATACTCTGCGGTAGCCCCCTGTCTGGTAGGAATAGATAGTACGCTTCGTATACTCCACAATGTGTTTATCATGTATAGAATAAAATTCGCAAGGTTGATTTTGTGGACAAACGAGTACATACAAAAATCTATGAACATTCATGATGCATCCTCAATAACAAGTTGTTATTCCATTAATATTTAACTAATATAATTCCATGTTTAGTAAGTGATTATTATTAGTATTGATCCTGCTTAATCCTTTTCCATGCCTGGGAGTCTCAGTGTATTTCCACCCTTTATTACGAAATAATCTTTCAAATTCACATTTTGTCTGAGAAGAGGATGGCATAAGGCATAGAGCACAGACCATGACATGGCTGTAACATTTTAACATGATTTGATTTTATAAAATAAGGATCACACATTCCTTTGTTTTAAAACATTTGCTGCTAGAATTCTGTTATTTATGCAAAAGCTTGCTGATCAGTAGGGTTCTGTCCCCTGATGCCAAGTTTTTAGTACCTTCCACAGCTCCCTGTGAATAATGCAGAGGGGTGATGGGCCCTGTAAGCCAACTCTGGAAACAAGCCCTCTCGAAAACATGATCTCCCACAGTTAAGTAATGCAACAAGTTTCCTATCTCCAAATATGCCAATAAATGTTCTGAGTTTTGATAGCTAGTATTTACATTTGTGGAGCTGAGGAGGAGGAAAAGATTTTTAACTCACAATCCACAGAGTTGATATGCATGCAACCCTATGAGTATATGCATCATATATCTTTAATGATTAAATGTGATTCACATATAAGACATGACAGTAAACAGTGCTCACTTCTTAGACCGCGTTCATTTACTTGATGATCTCATCTAGTATTGTGATACAAACGCCATATGTAGGTTGACACCTCCCAAATGTTTATTCCAACTCAGAACTTTCTGGCAACCTTCAAACTTGGATATACAATGGTATACTCACTCGCAGTCCATCAGATTTAACATGTTCAAAACCAAGCTGACTCACCCCCAGATCTGCTTCATCAGCCCCTCCTTTAACAGTGAGTGGTGACACCATGTTTTTATGTGTCCCAACCAAATGCTTGGGAATCCAGTTTTAGTCTCCCTTTTTCTCACACCTCATATTATTGGTCAGAAAATTATTCCAGGTCACAGTATGTACAGACTGAATTACTAGAATAGACTTTGAAGCTCCTCTGTCTACTTTGGTCCTTGTTTTACCTGCAATCCATTTTGTTTGCTGGATGGCATTCTTAAAATATAAGTCAGATCACATCCCATGGCTGCTAAAAATCCTCCAAGGGCTTGCCAATCAGAGTCAAATGCAATCCTGCTGTTTTACACACCCATATACAGTCACCTTTCTTTTCCTCCTTCATTTCTCCTCTGGCTTTGGACTGATTCTTCTTACCTTCTCTCCTTCTACTGAAGCCACCGTGGCCTCGAGACCTTTGCCCAGAACACATTTTCCTCCGATGTTCACATAATCTTTTCTTTCTCACATCTTTCATTCTTTTTCTCAAATGGCATCCACTCAGTGGTATTTTCCCTGGCCATCCTAATTAAATACACAATGCCCCCCTTCCCTTCTCCTGCTTTTTCCCCTTCCTTGCTTTGTTTTTCTCCATAGCACTTACTAGCTCCAAATTTACTTGCTTATTTAGTATAGTATGTCTCCCCTATATGGTTAAATCCTTAAAAATATTTTTTTATCTGTTCTGTGTATGTCTGTATTGCCAGTGCCTGGACCAGTGCCTAGCCCTTGGTAGTTGCTCAATAAATACTTGTTGAAGAATCACTACATTTAATAAACAGTAGAGCCAGAATTTCATACAATTTTAGAGTCCTCTGTGAAATAAATAAAGATGTGATGTCTTGAATATGTAATATTTATTTTACTACTTGTTCCTCTGCTTGGCAATTCTGCAGTTATAATGACTTTATGACAAATTATCTATTTGAAGTTTTCAATATTATTAGTTCAGTTGTCCCTGCATAGGCGAGGCAAAGATAGGTTTACCAATTGCCCATGAGTGTCTTGCATACTTATTACAAAACAAAATGATAAAGGATCTAACATACTGTGATTTCCATGTTTAAGGATATAGTACCTGCGATATATAGGTGATAAGAAGCTTAATTTTCTGAATTCTTTATTTCTTCCCAAAGCAACTATAGATGTATGTGTATGTATGCATATCATGAAGCATTATTAATGTAGTTATGAAAATATATGTGTCTTCATCCTTTTTGGTTAATCTTCTGGAAAAGAATCTTTTCCTCAGAGACAATAAAATACATCTTGGTGTGATCTGACAATTTTTGTGAAAGAAAAACACTGAATTTTATTTTTTTTTAAATTATTTATTTGAGACAGAGAGAGAGATCACAAGTAGGCAGAGAGGCAGGCAGAGAGAGAAGGGGAAGCAGGCTCCCCGCTGAACAGGGAGCCTGATGTGGGGCTTGATGCCCGGACCCTGGAATCATGACCCGAGCCGAAGGCAAACACTTTACCCCACTGAGCCACCGAGGTGCCCCAAACACTGAATTTTAAATCCATTGATTTTAGAGATAAGGTTCTTAATTTTTTCTCATTCATCCCACACCACACACACGTGTACACACACATGTACACACATGCACACACACCATATATCAGGACATGCAGTAGGATCTCACCATCAGGGAGGGTAGGGGTTACCTCTCACTGATTACTGACAGAAGACTAACTGTAACAGATGAACAGTCTTTTCTTTTGGTCTGCCTTACTCTGACCAGATCTAAAGAGTTTAAACAGATCAAACCAGTCCCTGAGGATTCTCAAGGAGACTGGTCCAATGACAAAGGACCCTGTAATTTCTGAGTTAGTTTCAGATTTTATGGGCAACGTCTTTTCCCCACCCAAGAGGGTTGTTTTAAAGAACTAAGGATCAGGATATTTTATGTTTCCTGCCCCCTAATGGCAGACAAAGTGCCCCCATCCCCAGAGGCAGAATCTAACCAGAACTAATCATCCTGACCCCAACCCAAGGTATTAAGGGAGATCCAGTCCAATATGAGACTGTAGGAAGTGCAAAGGATAGTAAGGTTTCTTTGAACATAGCAATTAGGTTCTTCTTAGGTACACATTTGTGACTTAGAATTCAGCTACTGTCTCATGAATCTTAGTTGGAATTTGGTTATGCGTTTGTACATGTCATTTATGCTACATTTTAAGTGATATGTGTTGCCTCTTGAGAAGTCTCAATTTTATTAAGAAGGTCTACATAATTATAATCAGCACTTTTGTTAAACCCATGTTTTACTGGTCCTTAAACAGTGAAAACTGGATAAAGAAGGTTCAATTGAAGAAGAGAATCAATCTTAAGAAGTCCAGTGTGTTTAAAAAAAAAAAAAAAGAGAGAGAGAGAGAAATCCTGTGTGTGATGGGGGCAACTGGTAGCTCAGTAAGTTAAGTGTCTGCCTTTGGCTCAGGTCATGATCCCAGGGTCATGAGATTGAGTCCCACATTGGGCTCCCTGCTTGGCATGGAGTCTGCTTCTCCCTCTGCCCCTTCCCCCTGCTTCTTTCTCATGTCATGCTCTCTCTCTCCCTTTCTCAAATAAATAAATAAGTAAAATCTTTTAAAAAGGAAAAAAAAAAGTCTAGTGTGTGATGAATGGAAAGAAAGTTATTTTAAGTTTTTCTATATATTCCTAATGATGTGAAATTGACATTACAGACATCACCTGTAATAACCCCTTAATATACATAATATAGTTTAAAGGTTTGTTTCCTCTTGACATTTTCCATTTTGTGTAGCATTTTCTAAATAATGCATTGGATTTCTTTATTATTTTAGCCTGAATTTGTTTTGTTGACATTTATATTCCTAAGGAACAATCGATATCTGTTTTATAAATAAATGTGTGCTTATGTATTTGTCATAGAACTATTAGATTCTGGAAGAACCTAAGGCAAACTCAATTAGCCATCAGTTGTAATTGTGCTTTACCTCAAGTGGTTTTTCTTTGCTTAGAGGATAGTCAGGGATGCTGTTGGCATTAAATGCAAAGGGAAACTGAAAACCAAACAAAAAGCTTTCTAGTTGACTGTCCACTGGGCATACTCTTTTCTCTCCTAAGAAACTATTTCTTTGTTAAAAATGTTCATTGGGGATGCTGATCTTCAGTTTCTTGTCTTCGTAATGAAAAATGGTCAACATATCGGCAATGAATGTATTGTATTGATCCCTGGCAAGTGATATCCCTAAGGGTAGCCTATTGTATGCTACAAACAAAGGATTTTGAGTCCTATAGAATGCCACAACCTCTAGTTAGGTCAAGTCAATTTTCAGGGACTGTAGTGGGGGAAATCCAGCTAAGGCACATTACTGTTGTATACATGAAATATCCTTGTGGATCTCATTTTGGTTAATTTTTCTAGCATTTCTAAATGCTTTACTGTATATGCTGCTGACAAGGAGCAAATTTAATTATTTTGAATTTCAGCAGCCTTTCCTTCCTTAGCCTTAACTTTCTTGTTGAGGTGCTAATGAGCTGTGAAAAGGCCAACTGGAAGAGAAATAAGAGCTCCAGATAATCCATACTCTGATAAACTACTCCCATGATAATTGGCAGTTTATGGTTCTTCTGGGACAGTGGGAGAAATAAGCAGTGTTGGCCAAGTATGTGGAGCAACTTGTGTTAATAACATTGTAAAAGAAGTTTACAAGGCAATTGCAATCCTTTTAAACAAATGTCTTGTGTATACCTTCAGGCCTAGGCACAATTGGATTATCTGAAAAGCTTTATAGGTCAGATTGTGTTGTATTGCAGCATTTCTAAAACAAGAGATTCTAAACATACTTGTGACTCTTCACCTTCCAGCTCAAAGGAATTTCCTTTCCTTGATTTATAGTTTCCCCAGAACGAACACACATTTGGCCTTCTTTTTATGCTCATTTGCATAATTTGTAATCCATCCTCATGTTAAGGTTTTTAATTGCTGCCATATAATATTCAAGGTTTAATTCATTGTTTTAATTTCTGCATTTGAGGATAATTCTGTTCCCTTCCTAGTATATGAAATGAGGCCAATATATAAAAAATACTTTTTTATAGAATAAATAGAGATTTTGTAGAAAATTTGCAAGGGTTATACAAATCAAGAAAATGGTAACTGATTCACCTCGAGAGTATTTTTAAAGTGTAACAAAACATTCTTTTTAAGTATAGTATGTATTATTTCAGTATGTGAACAAAGGTATTTTATTCCTTTTGTTTCTTTCCTTTCCTGTTTTTAATAGTAGAGAAATCTGAAATATACCAATAGGCATGTTTTATTTTTTTATGTTTTAATTTTTCCTTTTTCAAATTTTTACTTAAATTCAAGTTACTTAACCTACAGTGTAGTATTATTTTCAGGGACAGAATTTAGTGTTCCATCACTCCCAGTGTTCATCACAAGTGTCCTCCTTAGCTCCCACCACCCATTGACTCCATTGTCTCGTCTCTCCTCCAGCAGCTTCGGTTTGTTCTCTATAGTTAAGAGTCTGTGTTCTGGTTTGTCTTTTATTTTCCCCCTATGTTCATAGGCATGTTTTGAATTTTGACATGCATCTGTTCAAATCAGGATTATCTATCAACAAAAAATTCCCAGTGATACAGTTATTACATTTTTTATAGTATACATGACTTTATGTGGTGACTAAAAAATTCAAGTAAATTTTAGGGCATTGGCTAATGAAGACCACAGTAGATTTAAAAAAAAGTCTTTATATAAATAAGTTATCTATCAAGCATACGGAAATTGTATGCCAAAATCAATCCATATAACACATGACATTAGTCACAGGAGGGTCTGGGGGAGAGAGAGATTGGATGAATCACAGAATTCTATCAATAGTTCTGGGGATGTATGAAAGGCTTGTAATTATTTCACTCACCTGAAATATGGCACACTAGTATATTTTGATTCTTAAATGCAATTTTACCATCTAGCTATCTCTGGGAAATGTTTCTTCCCCTTAAGTTATTAAAAATGTCTGGCAACATAGTTGACATTACAGCTTCTGTGAGCCAGATCCTGAGTTCATCTCCCATCTCTGCTTTTTATTAACTGTGTGACCTTGTTCTAATCTCTATGAATCTGGTCTCCTTGCTTTAAAATTTAGACACCATCCTTTGCGTTATAAGGTTAAATTAAGTAATAATGGGATGCTTACACCATACCTTAGAAATAGTAAACACTCAATGTATTATACTTATGTTGTAATTATAAATTCTCTACCCATTTAGAGAATGAAGAAACATTATAAATTAGAGCATAGTCTATTTCCAGAAGGAATAAATTACAATGTCTCCTCAGACGTTTTTTAAAGTTAAAATCAGAAAAATTTTATTTATCTTCTTTACCCATTCGTCTGTTGAAGGGCATCTTGGCTCTTTACACAGTTGGGTGACTGTGGCCATTGCTACTATGAACATTGGGGTACAGATGGCCCTTCTTTTCACTACATGTGTATCTTTGGGGTAAATATCCAGTAGTACAATTACAGGGTCAAAGGGTAGCTCTATTTTTAATTTCTTAAGGAATCTCCACACTGTTTTCCAAAGTGGATGCACCAACTTGCATTCCCACCAACAGTGTAAGAGGGTTCCCCTTTCTTCACATCCTCTCTAACACTTGTTGTTAACGGTCTTGTTGATTTTGGTCATTCTGATTGTGTAAGGTGGTATCTCGTATCTCAGTGTGGTTTTGATTTGAATCTCCTTGAGGGCTAGTGATGATGAACATTTTTTCATGTGTCTGTTAGCCATCTATATGTCTTCTTTGGAGAAGTACCTGATCATGTCTTCTGCCCATTTTTTGACGTGATTATCTGTTTTGTGTGTGTTGAGTTTGAGGAAGTTCTTTATAGATCTTGGATATCAGCCCTTTTTCTATATTGTCATTTGTGAATATCTTTTCCCATTCCGTGGGTTGCCTCTTTGTTTTGTTGACTGTTTCCTTCGTTGTGCAGACGCTTTTGATCTTGATGAAGTCCCAAAAGTTCATTTTCACTTTTGTTTCCTTTGCCTTTGGAGACATGTCTTGAAAGAAGTTGCTGTGGCAGAAGTCGAAGAGGTTGCTGCCTATGTTCTCCTCTAGGATTTTGACAGATTCCTACCTCACGTTGAGGTCTTTTATCCATTCTGAGTGAAATAAGTCAAGCAGAGAGAGTCAATTATCATACAGTTTCACTTACTTGTGGAGCATAAGGAATAACATGGAGGACATTGGGAGAAGGAGAGAAGGGAGTTGGGGGAAATCAGAGGGGGAGACGAACCATGTGAGATTGTGGACCCTGAGAAGCAAACTGAGGTTTTGGAGGGGAGGAGAGTGGGGGGCTGGGTAAGCTTAGTGGTGGATATTAAGGAGGGCATGTATTGCATGGAGCACTGGGTGTGATGCATAAACAATGAATCTTGGAACACTGAAAAATTAAAATAAAGTTAAAAAAAGAAAAAATGTTATTTAAAAGAAAAAATTATTAATGTATAATATACAGGTTTTCGGATGATTTACTATAATATATGGCACTTGATATCCTCAGTGACAAGTCAGAGATCTTAAATAGGATAGGTTGGTAGTGGGGCCCTCCCCTAGCTATTAGCACCATCAGTCTTGTGGATGCATTGCCATGCATGTGAACAGTTATGTGGGTTTATAGATGGTGTTATCTTAAGTAGTAGAATACTTACAATATTTTACAGTGAAATGGAAGTGTCCTAGAAATTATTTTTTACCACACAGAAGTGTTCCAGTTATCTTATGGCAAAACAGTTGAAAAAAGTTATGTGTTTTGTTTCTCAAAAAGACAAGTGTTCCAAATATGCTGAACATTTCCATGTTGGCAAGTGGCTCTGAGGACTGTTATTTCACAGACATCTCCAAAAGCAGGAAAAACACTTGATCTCTCCTTTCAAGGCAAAGTTCTGTACTCACAGTGATTAAGAAAGAAACTGCATTTTGTAAGAAATTCATGCTATGGAGAGAGCATTTTAAAAGAGGGCATTTGGCAATACTATCATCATAAGTTTGTCCTTATAAAAGCTTTCACAGGTACCTATAGAAACTTGAAGACATTTAATTTTTTTAAGAATATTATTAATAAAATGTTTCCCTGAGGTTTTGAATCCATATTATAAATGTAAAAATGTCTTCATTTGATATTGAAGAAATTCTGACTTTGATGACAAAAGATTAAGTTTTTGTACCCAGATTTTTTTAACGATTTTTTTTTTTTTTTAATTCATGAAAGAGAAAGAGAGAGAGAGAGGCAGAGGGAGAAGCAGGCTCCCCACCGAGCAGGGAGCCTGATGCAGGATTTGATCCTAGGACCCCAGGATCATGACCTGAGCTGAAGGTAGATGCTTAGCCAACTGAGCCACCCAGGCACCCCAGATTTTTAATAATACCTGATGGATTGGGTGAAAAGTTGAATCAGTCCTCAAAATTGGTTTTGAACACAAAGTGATTAAAAAAGTGGAATATGGGGGCGCCTGGATGGCTCAGTGGGTTAAAGTGTCTGCTTTTGGCTCGGGTCATGTTCCCAGGGTCCTGGGATAGAGCCCCACATCCGTCTCTCTCTGCTCAGCAGGGAGCCTGCTTCCCTTCCTCTCTCTCTCTCTGCCTGTCTCTCTGCCTACCTGTGATCTCTGTCTGTCAAATAAATAAATAAAATCTTTTTTTAAAAAAGTAGAATATGCACTCATAAATACTACTTTGATAAAGATGAACAATTTTTAAAATTGGAAAGCATGATTGTAAGGGATCAGGAAGTTCTTAGGAGCAGATATTTGGATTAGGACTTGACAGAGAATACAATTTAAAAAACTAATCATGTACTATATGCTGGCTAACTGAATATAATAAAAAAATGGCTTGATAGCCAATAAATAAATAAATAAATATTTTTGGGAAGTGTTTTTTTTTAATGTTTGTAGTAGATAAAGACAAGTAAGAAGGTGAAACATGCCAAATGTGTGATATATAGGTGTCCAGAACCCTGAGACAGAGAATGGAAGGAAATATCTGAGTCCCTTACATGATAGGGTATGAGTTTGGGGTTTTATATTAAAAGTAAAATCACTGGTTGATTGCATACAAGAATCACATATTCACTGTAAATGTTGCAACTGTTCCCAAGTTGGGTTGAAGTAACCAAAAGGGAAGAGGGAATCAAATTGGAGAAGATGTGATTAATGTAGTTCTTGTGTTGTTTCAGGGCCTGGCCTCTCATCACTGGTGACATTTGGGGCCCAATTGTGTTTTGTTGGTGGAGGGGAGGTGTGAGTGGTGACTACCATACCTGAGCTGCTGCCAAGCAATACACTGTAGAATGCTTAGCCAAGTTCCTCATCTCGACCCACTAAATGCCCTAGCCGTCAGTAGCACCCTCCACTTCAGGAGCAACCATCAGAACTGTCTCCATATATTGTCAAATATTCCCAAGAGGGCAAAATATCTCCTGATAGAAACCCAGTGTTTCAGGGTGATGCTACCAGGAATAAAAAAGAAGAGTGACCGTGAAGTCTATTGTAAAGGATATTGCTCGCTGGACAGCTTTCAACCAAATTGCTGAAGGAAAAACAGGACATTGCTTAAATAATAAGAAAAGTTAAAAAAAAAAAAAAAAAGAACTACACACAGGACTTTATGAGTTGTGTTTTCTGTGTCAACCTCACCCAGCACTCTATTTTGCTTTCCTGATCAATTTTCCATTGCCTCATTTTATAATATATGCATAATACCCTTAAATCCTTTTTTTAAGTGTGTTTCAAGCATCAGAAGTGATTCCTCATAGGCTGTTAGCCCACCCTGACTTTGAGGCTTTTACTTCAAGATACGAGAAGAAATGTTAGTACAACAAGGGATAAAACCTTGTCAGAAGTTTCCACACTTTTTATTTCTGTCACTTGCCGTGAGCCCATATGCATACTTCTCAGTTCTCTGCACCTTAGATTAAAAGCTTTAATTGGCAACAGGACCCTGAAGTATAAACCTTGAAGCATGCTCACTCCTGTTTAGGAGCCAATGAGAAAATTGAAGAACTGCCCGTTGCGTTCAGCTGACTCTCTGCATGCACCTTCTAGTCCACCTGCACCAACTGGGTGGAAGACTGCTGGTCTTTGTTGCTTGCCTTGAGGCAGACAGCAGAATTTGCACCTGTTAATGAAATTTACCCGGATTTTTCCCAGGGCTTGACACCATTAGCATCTTCCTTGCAAATGCCAGACTTTAAAAGCCTTAAACAAAGGATCTTTCCCTGAAGACAATAGGGAGACAAATAGTACACTACTAAGGCAGCAGGTGCTATAAACCTGGTGTGCCCTTTCTTCTCTCTGCTGTGACATGGAAAGATGCAGTAACTCTGATCTAATTCCCTCAGGAAAAAAAATGACCCAATATTAATACAAAGTAAGATGGGAAATTGTTACCTGGCAGGTGCTAAGAGATTCATTATTTTATTCAACAAAAATCTTTTGTGTTCTACTATATGTCAGACCCAGGATAATGAACAGAATAAACAAGGGTATATTCATGGAGCTTACTATGAGGGTTTTTCACCCTTTCAGAAACAAGGAAAGGAGACAAAAGCTTGTAAAACAAATAAAGAAGAAAAAAGGAAATAAAAAAAAGAATTTATTGATACATCTGAAAGGTGATGGAATAATTCAAGAAGCTGGTGCACCTGAAGGTAGTGGAAATAACCATGGTGTCTGAGGGAAAATGACCTATTTAGCAAAACTGTGTTAGTTCAGTTGAATATTTTTTATAACCTAAATAAATCTATATAAAATCAAACCCCCTCTCTTTTTAACTGAAGTATAGTTGACACACAATGTTACATTAGTTTCAGATGTACAACAGAGTGATTTAACAACTCTATACATTATGCTTTGGTCACCATGGATGTAGCTACCATTTTTCACCATATAATGCTATTATGATACATTTGACTTGTACTCTCTGCGCTGTACCTTTCATCCCATGACTTCCTTGTTCTAAAACTGGAAGCCTGTATCTTGCAATCCCCTTCACCCATGTTACCCATTCCCCCAGGCCTCTCCCCTCTGGCAACCACCAATTTGTTGTTCTTTTTTTTTCCAATTTATTGATTTTCAGAAAAACAGTATTCATTATTTTTTCACCACACCCAGTGCTCCATGCAATCCGTGCCCTCTATAATACCCACCACCTTGTAGCCCAACCTCCCACCCCCCGCCACTTCAAAACCCTCAGATTGTTCTTCAGAGTCCATAGTCTCTCATGATTCACCTCCCCTTCCAATTTACCCCAACTCCCTTCTCCTCTCTAACACCCCTTGTCCTCCATGATATTTGTTATGCTCCACAAATAAGTGAAACCATATGGTAATTGACTCTCTCTGCTTGACTTATTTCACTCAGCATAATCTCTTCCAGTCCCATCCATGTTGCATGGATACATACAAAAGTTGGGTATTCATCCTTTCTGATGGAGGCATAATACTCCATTGTGTATATGGACCACATCTTCCTTATCCATTCGTCTGTTGAAGGGCATCTTGGTTCTTTCCATAGTTTGGCGACCGTGGCCATTGCTGCTATAAACATTGGGGTACAGATGGCCCTTTTTTTCCACGACATCTGTATCCTTGGGGTAAATACCCAGGAGTGCAATTGCAGGGTCATAGGGAAGCTCTATTTTTAATTTCTTGAGGAATCTCCACACTGTTCTCCAAAGAGACTGCACCAACTTGCATTCCCACCAACAGTGTAAGAGGGTTCCCCTTTCTTCACATCCTCTCCAACACATGTTGTTTCCTGTTTTGTTAATTTTGGCCATTCTAACTGGTGTAAGGTGATATCTCAATGTGGTTTTAATTTGAATCTCCCTGAGGGCTAATGATGATGAACATTTTTTCATGGACCAGTGGAACAGAGTAGAGAGCCCAGATATGGACCCTCAACTCTATGGTCAATTAATCTTCGACAAAACAGGAAAAAATATGCAGTGTAAAAAAGACAGTCTCTTCAATAAATGGTGCTGGGAAAACTGGACAGCTATATGAAGAAGAATGAAACTCGACCATTCTCTTACACCATACACAAAGATAAACTCAAAATGGATAAAAGACCTCAACGTGAGACAGGAATCCATCAGAATCCTAGAGAGAAGAACATAGGCAGTAATCTCTTCGATATCAGCCACAGCAACTTCTTTCAAGATATGTCTCCAAAGGCAAAGGAAACAAAAGCGAAAATATACTTTGGGGACTTCATAAAAATCAAAAATAAAATAAAATAAAATAAAATAAAATAAAATAAATCAAAAGCTTCTGCACAGCAAAGGAAATAGTCCAAAAAACAAAGAGGCAACCCACGGAATGGGAGAAGATATTTGCAAATGACAATACAGACAAAAGGTTAATATCCAGGATCTATAATGAACTCCTCAATCTCAACACACATGAAACAGGTAAACATATCAAAAAATGGGCAGAAGATATGAACAGACACTTCTCCAATCAAAACCTACAAATGGCTATCAGACACATGCAAAAATGTTCATCAATCTGTTCTTTTTGAATTAGTCTTATTTTCTTGGGTAAATACCTAGTAGGGGAATTACTGCATCATATGATATTTCTATTTTTAATTTGTCAAGGACCATCCATAGTGTTTTTCATAGTGTTTGCACCAATTTACATTCCCACCAACAGTGCCCAAGCATTTCTTTTCCTCCATGTCCTTGACAACACTTTTTTTTTTCTTTTTAATTCTAGCCATTCTGACCGGTGTAAGGTATTATCTCATTGTGGTTGCAATTTGCATTGCCCTGATGATGAGGGATGTTGAGTATCCTTTCATGTGTGTGTTGGCCACCTATATGTCTTTTTTGGAAAATATCTCTTTAGATCCTCTGTCCCTTTTTAAATTAGATTGTTTGTTGTTTTGGTGTTGAGTTGTATAGGGTTTTTATATAGTTTGGTTATCAACCCCTTGTCGGGTATAACATTTGCAGATATGTTCTCCTGTTCAGTAGGTTGACTTGTTTTTGGTTTTGTTTTTGTTTTGAGAAAAACCAAATGCAGAACACAGTTTATTTTTTAATAAATTTTATGTTCAGTTAGACACTGTATAGTACATAATTAGCCCTTAATGCAGTGTTCAGCTATTCACTAGTCAAGTATAACACCTAGAGCTCATCACAGCATGTGCCCTCCTCAAAACCCTGTTACCCTTTGTTGATGATATCCTTCACTGCGCAAAAGCTTTTTGTTTTGGTGTCATCCCAATAGTTTTGTTTGTTTGTTTGCTTGTTTCCCTTGCCTAGGGAGACCTATCTAGAAAAGTGTTGCTTACTTAAAAGAGGTTACTTACTGCCTTTGTTTTCTTCTAGGAGTTTTATGGTTTCACCTCTCACATTTAGACAACCTTCCTTTTGTTGCTATTACTTCTTCCTTATCTGTTCTGTGTTGCACTAAGAACAATAACACAATGGAAGCAATTTTATAAAGGTTGAATGGGAAGGGGTGATGCTGAATGTTAATAAAAAGTCTGTGTATACTATCTTTGAGCCTTACAATACTCTATATTAATACTGTCATATCTCTTTGCAGGTGTGTACCAGGAATCTGAGGTTAAACTGCTTTGTCAAACACACACTACTTAAAAATTCCAGAGCCCCAGGAATTTGAACTCAGGTTTATCTTACTTCAAAGTGAGGCTGACTTGAAGTTCCCTGAGGGCAGGCACTGGTTTTCTGTACCATGATGCCTTTGAGACATTGCTACATACAGGGCAGGGATGGAGCCAGGGAAGGCATTGAAATTTTGTTAGAAGACACTAGCTTGGACATGCAGTAGAGTGTGAAAGCAGCCTGCTAGGATCAGTTTGAGGCAGAGAGCTTGGCCAGAAAAGAGATAATCAAGTTCCAGATTCTGTGAAAAGAAATGATTCTGTGAAATGGAATGAGGTTCTTGATTCCATGAAAAGGCATGAGATTTAGTATGGGAAGCAAATAGATGATAGGAGATGGCAGAGTGCAGCCTGTGGGTCAAAATCAGTCTGCCACCTGTTTTTTTTTTTTTAAACAAATAAAGTTTTATTGGAACAACCCCAAGCTCATTCACTTATATATTATCTACAATTGCTTTTGTGCTACAGTCTACAATGATAGAGCTCAGTAGGTGCAACTGGATTGCAGTGGGATTCAGTACTGAAGATACTCATTATCTGGCCCCTTTACAGAAAAATTTTAAGGTTTAAAAATCCTTGGATTATATAATAGGAAGAATAAGATTCTCCATTAAAATATTAAACAAAGAGGTTAGGACAGTATAAGTGTAGATAAGTTTGTAGATTTGGGGATTGTCTAATGTGATAACTTTACATTTAGTTACGTATATACTTGTTAAATAGTTAAGAATACTATAAATGATTATTTATGAAATAAAACAAAAATACATAACAACCAATTTTCTTTCATAGCTTACCATTATATGTGTTCAAGCAAACTATAAATTTTGGGGGGTACCATTTAAGTGTCAGTGTATTTGGTTAATAGTTTTCATTATATATATATGTGTGTGTGTATGTAATATATGTATATATTACACATATATAGGTAATAATGTGTTTTGTAATTATATATATACATTGAAACATATATATATTTATAACAGATATATATACACAAACACACACACACACACACACACCCCACACACACAGCAGAGCATGCTAAGCACAATATAACACTTCTGCAAGACATTCTGTAATAGTGAAGAAAATCAGCTTAGCTGATCTTAAAAATGAAAGTCAAGGGATAGGAATTGTAGAAGGTTCAGGGTTCAAACGGTGGGTTTGGCACATGTCTTCCTTTAGAAAATATTGATATTACTTTACTTTTTGCTTGTCTTCTTCTATCTTATAAGGGAGTCTGCACCATCACCTGGGCTATATCACATTTCTGCCTTTTGTTGTTCCCTTCTTCGGTGTGATCTATATGATATCATTCTTTGTCTTACAAGCATTATTCTAAACTCTACATTTGATTCCTGACTCACTAACATTATGGGACCCAGGTATTGTTTTTTTAGTGGTTTCAAACCATTGACTCTGAAATTGTGGAAGTGAAGAAAAGAAAAAAAATGCATAGATAATTTTTCAAGGCAAAATTTATTAACTGAACTATAAGCTGAATAGAATGGCTTTGACTATCTCTTATCAACTTTTCCTTTTAGCTTTCTTTAAATGGACTCATCTTATGTCCTTGGCATAAGAAAACTTGTAATACAGTTGCCATTGGAAATTGAAAGCCTTGGGGCACCTGGGTGGCTTAGTCGGTTAAGTATCTACCTTCAGCTCAGATCATGATCCCAGGGTCCTGGGATCAAGCCCTGCCTCAGGCTCCCTGCTCATCGGGAAGCCTGCTTCTCCTTCTCCCTTTCTCACTCCTTGTGTTCCCTCTCTCGCTGTGTCTCTTTCTGTAAAATAAATAAAAGCAAAAAAAAAAAAAAAAAAAAGAAAGTGAAATCCTTCCCAAGTGACTAAGGAGATTTGAGTTAGAGAGTTAGAATATTAGTTCAATAACATTTTTTAGTGAACCTGAGCTATATCTTACCCTAATAATTTTATTATATATTTGTTTGTTTTTAGTGAGATGTAATTATAGTATAACATCATATTAGTTTTAAGTGTACACCACCTGCATACAACATAATGATTCACAATATTGTAAAATGGCAACAGTAGTTTATTTAACACCTATCACTACACAGAATTACAGATAAATTATCAATATATATATATATTATTTTACTTTTAAGATGTCTTACTAAGATATTTTATGGAGATACTGTTTCATAGATTCTTTATTTTTTAATTTAATTTATTTAAATTCAATTCTTTAACATAGAGTGTATTATTAGTTTCAGAGATGGAGTTCAGTGATTGATCAGTTGCATATCACACCAGTGCTCATTACATCAAGTGCCCTTCTTAGTGCCTGTCGCCCAGTGATCCCATCCCCTTCCATCTCCCTCTTTCATAGATTTTGAACTTGTTTTCTTTATTTATAGAGATGTATCAAATTATGGTAAAGATAGGTGTTTGTAATCCAATCAAGTTAGTTTGAAATCACAGATGAGCAAATGAACAGTGTGAGCCTTGGCATATTCTTTAATTTTTCTGCTCCCACTTCCTCATCCTGCTATGATCTGTTGTGCTGATTTGATGTGGTAAAAAAAATAATATAGTGCACACTAAGTGCCTAGCAAATTGACTGACACTAAGTACCCAATAAATAATAACAGTTGTTGTTATTGATTTTATAGATGTTGTTGTTGTTGTGATTGTTATTTTAATATCGCCTTAACAGCAGACCATATTTTTTTTTCTAAATCCTCATTAGGGCTTAACGTGGAACTGAATTTTAGACATAAGCAGTATTAAAAATCACCTATTTAATGGTGTGATTAGATTGAATGTCATTTACAGTGTTGCATGATGGATTAATTTCACATAAATCACTTCTGTAGTCATTTTTTTATACTTTAAATAATACTCTGGTTTACATGTTATATCTCTGGGGAAACACAGTAGAAATGTCATGAGAATTTTTCCACATACTAATCCTGGTTCCTGTGAACTATTCTCCTGTTATTTAGTAAAAGAACCACTTGGCTATCCCTCTGTAATCCTTTAGCTTTTAAATAATCTTTCACTGAAGAATAAAAAGATTATAGACTGCACCAAAAAATTCACCATCCATGCATTGAATCGACTCTGTAAAAAGGTATGACACATTTAAAGGGGCTATGAGATAAAATTTTCAAATGTTCTTGAAGTGTTTATACATTCAAGAACAATAAAACTGTTTTTATCCAGGTTAAAAATCCTTTCACACTTTAAAGTTGCATTTGGGGAAGTTGCCAAAATAGATCGGTTTCAACAGAAATATAAAACTACTCAGTAATAGATTGTGCCCTCTGGAAACGTCCCAGCTATTTTTCTAAGAGCTTTGTGGTTTGCTGGATTGCTGGTTTCACTACCTATATGTAGCCATTTGATGACTTATCTCAGTTTGAATTGCCAAAATCATGCTTCTAAAAATACACATAACTCATTCAACTGTGTTTCCTCATAAAAGGCATTTGCCATTTCAATGAACATTGGTCCCCAAATACAAGCATTGTGGAACATTTCTTGGAAACTAGAATGTGCTTAGCATTTTATATGCATCATGTCATATAATCTTTTTAACAATCCTATGGAGGTATATTTTTATTTTCTTCGTTTTACAGATGGGGAACCTGAGATGCCTAGAGGTTAAATAACTTACTTACCCAAGATCAGACAAATAGTAAACTGGGTTTAAAAAAAAGTTATGCATGGAGTAGTGACAAGGCTGTTGCTCTATATTTTATTATAGCAGTTTCTGTCACTGGAAATCAGTTTCCAGACATTTGTCCTAGACATTGGAGGATTCACATAGATTCATTTGTCTTCTCTCATTACTTCATTTTCTCCTCTCTACTCTTCCACCTTTATGCAATAGCACCATCTTCACCATTTTCAAGGAACATAGGTGACAAAATCTGCTAAGTCTTCACGTCAAAATGCAATCATTAAGCCTCTGAAGTCTGTGGGTAATGTTTAATAAATTTAATGTTCTTGGGGCGCCTGGGTGGCTCAGTGGGTTGGGCCGCTGCCTTCGGCTCAGGTCATGATCTCAGGGTCCTGGGATCGAGGCCCGCATCGGGCTCTCTGCTCAGCAGGGAGCCTGCTTCCTCCTCTCTCTCTGCCTGCCTCTCTGCCTGCTTGTGATTTCTCTCTGTCAAATAAATAAATAAAATCTTTAAAAAAAAAAAAAAATAAATAAATAAATTTAATGTTCTTAATGTTGAAAACAACCAGAATTGTTTCATCCATCCATTGTTATGCCTCTCATCTGAATCATTATTTGCCCAATGTACTGCAGAGAAACATAAACTACTGTGATAAAGACAGAAATTAAAATAAGATTGAAGCTTTGGTAGGGGGAAATAGTTCCAGTTGATGATATTGGCATCTTCCTTCATAAAATGATTGGTACCTTTTCCTTATGCATAGATGGTCTATGAAAAGCAAAGATCAAGTTTCCTCGAAAATTTTCTTTGATGCCATTATATATATGAACTAGCCACAAGGTTAGGTGAAATATGAAATACTTTGGCAACGAATATGTATTTTGAGGAGCTGAAACCAAAAGTGTTAGCCTCTCTATGTATCTCTAAGTTCTCTCTTTGTTGGGGGAGGTCATTGAGAGGACATGACTGCCTGTTGACCCCTGAGCTGGACCATGGCAGTTGGAGGCCCTTTGTCCCCTCACATCCTCCCCTGACCTTGGAATGTGTATTCCACTTGCCTTCCCCACTTCTAGAGCCGCTCCAAGGATGCACCCTTGAGAAAGTGATTTAATGTTGAGCCCATCGGGACAGTATATATGACTGAACATTGTTAGGGTCGCTGTATAAACAAGAATTGTATGTTAGTTCCCTTGCTTATTAAACTTGCCATTTATTAACCTGGAGTGGCCTACATCTTTATTTGGTCCATCCCAGCCCTCCACATATAGGTATCAATTTTGGATTACACCTGGAAAGTTCTCAAGGAGCTTGGGAACCACCACTGTTAAAGGTGGATTTATAAAGAATGTGTTTTGTTCCATGGGTTCTACTGAAAATGTGCAAAGGTGAAATTCAAGTACATTTCTTCTGTCATGGGTTTTCCTATGCTGAAATTCTTGAACTGTTTCCAATTTTGTTTCATGAACTAGAGAAAATGATATTTTCATCTTGATCTAGAACATATATATCAACACATAGATATGTATATCTGAAATAAAAACTCACAAAACAATATTAATCCTTAATGTAAATGACATAGACATATTTGTTTTTAATTTTAAATAGAATATTCCTGGTCATGACCCATTAAATATTCCTTAACATGCCCCACTAAAATGATTTCATGAATCACTGATAGATCATGACTAACAAATTTGAAAAATAGTGGTCTAGACAAAGAAAGAATTACTTCTTTCTTTTTTTTGTACAGCTGACAATTTTGACAATAATCATGTATATATGTAGAATTGAATTTATGGATGTAAATAATGATTAATTGAATTATTTGTGTTATTTTACACAGCCTATTCATGTTTGAATTTAGCTTTAATAAGGCTGTCTCTGCAAAGTTTTTGTTTTATGAACATCCTCAAACAAAACTTCTAGATTCAGAATTTATGAGTACTAGATATCATGTCCTTGACTATAAAGATTTGACTTTTAAAATTGTCTCTAAAATTTCAAGCCTCTGTAAATATCAGTAAATCCTGAAGTGTTTATTTTATTTATTTTATTTCTATCGAAGTGTGGTTGGCATACAATATTATACTAGTTTCAGGTATACAACTGGTGATTTGACATTTATATAGATTATGAAATGATCACCATAATAAGTCTAGTTACCATCTGTCACCAGTGTTATATTACTGACTGTATTCCCTATACTGTACTTTACATACCTGTGACTTATGCATTTTATAACTGCAAGTTTGGACCTCTTTGTCCTCTTCACCTATTTCACCCTCATCCCCTCCCCACTGACCACCACAGTCTGTTTCTGTTTTGTTTTTTAGACTCCACATATAAGTGAAGTCATACAGTATTTGTCTTTCTCTGTTTGACTTATTTCACTTAGCATAATACCCTCTAGGTCCACCCGTGTTGTCACAAGTGGCAAGATTTCCTTCTCTTTTATGCCCGAGTGATATTCCATTGTGTATATATGCCACATCTTCTTTATCCACTTATCTGTTGATGGGAATGTTTACTTTTCTAATCCAAATCATACATTGGGAAAATGTAGTGTCGTGTTACTTGAGCCATAGTGTTGTTGACAGTTGATCATTTCAAAGAAGATAGTTTGAAATCAAAATCATTAATGATTTTTAGAACTTTTATGTAGGAGTTAGGTTGATGTTCAAGTTTCAGAAAGGTTTGATTTATTTGATGTTTACTCATAGAAGTTTGTTGGATCACTTTTTTTCCTATACTAATTTTCTGATTTTTCCAGTCCGACCAGTGACTTAAGGAGGTAATATTGGAGCAGGTTGTGTTTCATAATGGTTCTTATGAATATAAGAATCCAAAAATAATTACAGTTATCATGCACTTTATTGGGTTTTTGCACAAGGTCAGACATTCTGCTAAACACTTTATATACTCTTCTCCAATTTTTACCACATTCTTTTTAGGAAAGTGTAATTGCTCCTGTTCTGCATAGAAAGAAACTAAGGCTAATGATGGGGCTAAGTAACAATCCCAAGTTAACAAGACCTCAGGACAGAGTCAAGATTCAAACATTGACTGCCTCCCAGCCCCTGGGTTTTACACCCACATTCTACTGTGCATAGTAATAAAACACCTATCTCCTCTCACCTGTAACCCAGAGGAGTCAAAATATTCAGGATTGAATTGCACTTTTTTTTTTTTTTTTAACGTACTCACAGGGCTGGCTGCATGATGTGCGGTACAGTGAAAAATGAAATATAGAACCCCTCGTTCAAAAAGCAGGAAGGAAAGAGCTGTTAAAATTAAAATATAAAGCTGTTTCCTTTATTCCATGGTCTTTCTTTCTTGACTTGCCCTTGTGTTTTTTATTTGCTGTTTAGCTTCAAACTGAATAAAGAAAATTAAAAGTTTAAAGTATTAGCACGAGTTTTACTGCTCATTGTTATATTGTGCAATTGCAGTTGTAAATGCAAATATAAGACCATGTAACTCATGCAGAATCACCAGCACTACACAATTTGTATTTCGTAGCTTATATGTGCCTATGTATTTCATTCTTAATGTGGAAATGCTGCACAACTAACTTAGCTGTTTTTATTCACTTCTTGACGGGTACACATCCTACTAATATTGTCTACTTTCAGCATTCAGATGAGGGAGGATCAAAAGGACAAGAAACCATAGGTTGCCCTTTCCCTTTCTTTCTCTGTCGTGAATTTTAGTCTAAATAGTTGGCTAATACGGGAAAGAAACATATAAGGAAGGATATCGAAGGGCTCTTTGGTTGTACGTGTTTTCTTGGAACTGTCTTCTTTCTACATTGGAGGCAAGTTCTGGTTCACACAGAAAGCACAAGTTCCCAGTGTTGTTAGTACCCTCACTCATTCGTAGACATGCTTACCTTGCACTTGCCTCTAGTGTTGCTTGATCCCCATATGTCATGTGTCTACCAGCATTCTCTGCCCATGGAACATCAGCAACACTATATGCAAATAGGGGTGAACACACATAGTGTACTTACTTCCTCTGCACACGTGCACACTTTGTCACCTTATTGATCTTCACTTATATTACCCACATTCAGAGATAAACTTATTAAGGATTTTAAGGTGGCAATGTCAAGAAGCAGATAAAACAAGTAAGGTGTCCTTCTGAGCCTTGGGTCATCATCACCACACAGCTTCTCAGATTGCATAACCATGAAGCTGGTCCTGTTATATACATGTCCCAGGCTACCTTTTTGTGACTTTTCTCCTCTTAATGCTGACTTTGCTATTTATTACTAATAGTACTTAGGGGTGGAGAGAAGAAATACATCATGGAATCTGTTCAGATTCCTAAGACCTTCAGAAATTTGCCTTGACCTTGAGGTGGGCCTATGGGGATAGCTCTCTCAGGGTACTTATGTTCTGTGCAAGATAGTAGAGTTGGGTGATTTTGACTTAGGATGACATATTTCTGCCTGTTCTCTACAAACAAATGAAGAGTACATCACTTGATGAAAATATTACACCACATGCTGCCGTCTGTCTTTTAATCTTATTAAGTCCTTACTTAATAGTAGAAGAAATTTATAATAATAAAGCTTTCAAGTTGGAGCATTTATCAGAAGAGCACAGTTAGGTTGGTGCTGACAGTTCAGTGGGATAAGACCCAGTGTTGGGAGGGACTAGAAATTCAAAGCAGACATGTCAGAGGAAAGCCATCTAAAGGATGGATCTTTTCCTAGGCACGATCATGCAGTCTTCCAAGTAGCTTCTGGTTCTTCAACCCTGTATTTTGTTTCCTTTGCAGAACGCTGTTTGTTAAGGTCCAGTGTTTGCTTGCTCTCTTTGGGGGTGTACAGAAGATTCCTCTCTGAATATTTCTCCAATATCTTTGCTCTGCTTAACTGTATCATCAGTTTGTCTCTGTCCCTTACTTCACAGAAAACCCTCTCGAGTGCAGTCTTCCTTAGGGTTTTTGAAGCCCAGCCACTTACCATGAGTGTATTTAACCCAAAGAAAAATTCATGCATATTTTACTACTTGCTAAAATTCTGACCATTGACAATTTCCCTAATATTAAAGCAGCAGAAGTTGTCCCAAAAGTTCTCTCCTGTCACTTGGTAGTACTGCTTCCATAGTTTGGGAATCCCTTCTGACATACAGCCAGGTTTAGAGGTCAGTATTCCATCCTGGAAACTACCCTACCCTCTCCAGGTGATTCTTCCAAAGTCTCCACTACTTGGCTTGAGGGGAGAAGGTACAAATGTCCATAGTGCTCTACTTAGTCCACAGGAATCTTTTCTCATTAGTTTTCTCCATCAGTCTCCCTGCTTCTTCTACACCTTTGAGCTAGGTAGTGGACTGAGGGTGGTGGGAATGGAAAACCAGTCTCCTATTAGCAGTGCCTTCAGAGGTAGCCTGGATCTTCTCTTTAGAATCATGGCCACTTTGTCTCTGTTGTTCTCAGCTTCATGGTTTCTAATGAAACATGGAAGCAAATACTTCATATTTTACTTCTCCTAAGATGGTGTCTTGCTACTGAAACCATGGTCTTTTGGAAATAGAAGCTTAATTTATAGAAGTCATCAGACTGTTAGAAATTTCAGATGTGTGAATGAGGCATTTCTCTTTAAATTTTACCTTCTTTTTCCACTGATTTTCATACTGATTACTTTGCTGCTCTTTAGATCTTCAGAAGTATTTCATTCCCATCTCTTGGGAAGACATGTTTCCTTTAATGCCATCGCAAAAATCTGTAATAATACCATAATGCCAATAATGTGCATATGTAAGGGAATGAAAATATGAAGTGAGGAGAGTTACATATGGATGAAAATTAGTAGTGTTTAAATATAACATGAAGAGATGATGTATTAATTCATTCCTTATAATAATCCAGAAAAGCTTTAATAAAATATTAATTTGAAGTAGATTTCAACTGCCATTAAAGAATTGGGGTATGTATTTGTGAGACGTTAAAATGCAGACTGGCTCTTATATGTGCCTGCTGTTGATGTCTCTGATAATGCAAGTGGACATTTCTAGCATTTTAAATATTTCATTTGCTTGATTGTATAATATATTAGAACAGTCTGCAGAGATACTAATTGTATAACACCCAATTTTTTTTATTGTTCAGCATTTGGAAGCTCCTGAAGACAAGTCATTTGGCCGTTCATTAATGGAGGCTGAAGTAAACCTGGACAGTTACCAAACAGCTTTAGAAGAAGTACTCTCATGGCTTCTTTCAGCTGAGGACACATTGCAAGCCCAAGGAGAGATTTCTAATGATGTAGAAGAAGTGAAAGAACAGTTTCATACTCATGAGGTAAAGCAAAATATTGATTTATGAAACAAAGCTCATGACTTGTCATAATGGCAAGTCTCTCTTGTTATCTCAATTACTCTATGAAATCCTTGTGTTTTGGTAATTCGGTTTTTATTTTGAGATGAAAACAAATAAGTATTTATGGGCATGGGATTCCATCAGCCAGCATTTGAAGTTCTGCCTTGAAGAATGACACTTGAAGTTGCTGAGATCTGATTTTTGCCAGTGACTTATGCCAGGTATACGAGAGCCTAGCTCACTTTTCTTGGGTCAAAGCAGTGCTAAGATATAACTTACACTCCAGAGTACCCGTGTGGTATCAGGCCAGGCCGTACTACGCATGATGGGAGACTTTTCCTGAAATGACATACTCATTTGCTTTCCGCCCCTTTCCTATCCTGTTTTCTGCTACTTGGGCTCTTTTGTGGGTCTCCCCAGGAGATTTGACTTAGTAAATCACTTCTGCTTCTCTGCAGAAGTTGACCTAAGTTAATAATTGCACTTAATTCATATTAAAAACAGTATTGGGGAGCACCTGGGTGACTCAGTGAGCTAAGCGGCTGCCTTCGGCTCAAGTCATGATCCCAGGGTTCTGGGATAGAGTCCCACATAAGGCTCCTTGTTCAGCGGGCAGCCTGCTTCTCCTCCCTTTGCCTGCCACTCTGCCTGCTTGTTTTCTCTCTCTGTCAAATAAATAAAATCTTTAAAAAAACAGTATTGGGTTGTGTTAAATTAAAAAAATGAAATCCTTTTACTGAGAATATAATTTAAATGGGCTACAAACTTAAAATTGCAAAAAAAAAAAAATAATAACATTCAAAACTGTAAGGATTGATCTAAAGTATCAACTTTTGTCACCTTCTTTCCCTGTCAGGGGTTCATGATGGATTTAACATCCCATCAGGGACGGGTTGGTAATGTTCTACAACTGGGAAGTCAACTGATTGGAACAAGGAAATTATCAGAAGATGAAGAAAGCGAAGTACAAGAACAAATGAATCTCCTAAATTCAAGATGGGAATGCCTCAGGGTAGCTAGCATGGAAAAACAAAGCAAGTAAGTCTGTGTTTTTAATTCCTAAAAATAGCAAGTTTTGGAATTTTACTATTATTTAGATGCAGTTTCTCATTTCAGTAGGGATTCTCAGTTGGCTTCTCAGGCATATAGCTCTTTTTTTAAGGAATGTTTTGGTTGGATTTTTGTGTCCATTTCATTTTCTTTTTCACTTTTGTAATTAATGTGGAAATGTTGGGTAGAAAGACCATTATCTACAGAACTCTGCTTTAAAACTTGCCAAAACTGGTGTCATAGATAACATTTCTCCAAAATTTAAAATGTGACTCTGGAAGGCATGGAAGTATAAACGGGAAGCCATGCACATAAAATCACCTATTAGGTACAGTTGATAGGATACTTCTCTTCTGAAGGAAAAGATCTCAAAATATTAAATAGTTTCTCATATGTTTAAGGAAATCCTCTTGAAAAAAATGGTTTTTCATCCGTGTTCAGAAATCCTTATGCAACTACTGTATGGTTGTGAATTATCTTAAGAATATATATTGGCTTTATCAAAAAAGAATTTTTGAGACATTTCTGGAAATGGTGTGTTTCTTCTGAAGGTAACAAGTAGATCTCATCATTCTGGATGTGTTGCTTTGATTTATATAGTTAGGTGTGTGTATTCATGTAGAGCCTATCGAGACAAGATAGATTTATTTTTAAATGAAAAGAAATGAAGTGCCAACCGTGGATTTGAATACATTAAGCTAAAGGAATTGTCCAAGTGCCTTAAGTTTACTTAGCTATTATTTATGAAGATTAAAAGCTTTAAAATAGGACCAAAGAAACTCATTAGATATGCTGGGAAGATTGCTATTTCGGTACTAAATTATAACGTGACAATACAAGGGGGAAAACACATTTTTAAACTCATGTCTTTTGAAAGAAAAAATAAAGCCTATATAGGATAGAATTTTCACAAATATTGGTATTCTGAATCAGGAGATACTAGTCTATACATCCTGACATTTTCCCTGCTGTGATCATTTTTATGATGGCAGCAAACCCTGGAAGTGAGAGTTTAGACCAGCTGTATTAGAATGCGCAAATCAGCCCTGTACCCATGCCCAAGGGTCGACTGATTCATTACACCCACATATCATCATAAATTATAAGATATAGAACCTCCTACTTGTGGTCACATCCCAAACTTCTTCAGGTTATAGCTTCTATTTTTACTAAGCTGTGCAACTTAAACAAAGCAACTTCAGACAAAATTTGCTTGTCTTTAAAATCCCACAGGGAAACCACTGTCATCTTCCTACCTTCTCTTTTTCCATTCCCTTCTGCAGGCTAATTACAGCTGTTGTTCCTCAATCCCTGTTTTTAAATAAGACTGACAATATGGCATCAAGTGTCCGTACCAATTAGTTAATGAATTGCAGTTTGAGACTGAGTTACAATGAAAAGTGAATTCAACCTAAAATTAAATGTTTTAAAAAACAGTTTAATAAAAAATAAAAAAAAAAAAAAACATCTTGAAGGGATATCTACCATTAGATGATAGATGACAGCATAGATACACATACATGGACAATAGGACACACAACCATATTTATACACATGCACACACACATGTGTATGTATATATACATACATACACACATGCATATATGTGTCTACATGTGTGTGTGCATGTAATTTCCTCACCCCCTTCCTGCTGAAGGATGGAAAAGCTAAAATGGCGGCATCAGTCCTTAGTTAAGCTTGACATTCAAAACGAGTTTGTCTTGAGGGAAGATATGGGTACTTTGGTTTTAAACACTTTGGTTTGTGTTTAAGCTTTTGGAATGATTATTAGGGAGGTAAGGGCATCCTCTTAGTTGGCATAGTTTTTGCTAAAACACAAATTTGAAAATGAGAAACTAATAGGGAGCCACTTGTTGCACATAGTCTTTTCTGGACAATTTGTTGAAATAACCATACACAAAGTATTGTTTCCCAAAGCAAATTCAGAAATCTTTTGTGAGTTTATAAAAGTAACTCTCTTCCATACCACTTTCACTAACTTTGTGTGTCTTCATGCATAAACCCTATTAAATTCTAAATGAGATAAGCCATTACACAAACTATGCTGGACCTGATTCTTAATAGATTTTTTTGGAGGAACCAAAGAGCTAATTATGACAATCAAATGTTGTCAGTATTTTTAAAAAATAATCATTTCATGCTTTTACAAATTGTTACCTGTTCACTTTCTATTATCACGACTATATTGATGACTAGCTTCATATGGAACATCACCTGCTGTTTCCAAAGCTATGTAGGAAGGCATGGCAAATTGCTAGTAAACAAAAATGGATCAGTCTACATTTTTTCATCTCCTTTGCAAAAACAGAGTGTGGCTAGACCCCATCGGAAGCCATCATCTCTGCCTAAGCCTAGCTTTAGTGATGAGTGGAATGATAATTAAGGTTTAGGCATATGAGATATAACTGAAGCCATGCTAGAATTTATTTTTTTAATCAGAGGGAGAGTGAGCACAAGCAGAAGGAGTGACAGGCAGAGGGACAAGCAGGCTCCCCACTGAGCAAGGAGCCCCATGTGGAACTCAATCCAGGACCTTAGGATCATGACCTGAGCCGAAGGCAGCTGCTTAACCGGGAAAGCCACTCAGGCATCCTTCCGTGCTAGAATTCTTAAGTTGCAATCTCATAGCAAAAGTAAATAAAAAAAACTAGCTGGGAATACAGATAAGCTTATAACTAAAATCTGTGACTATTTACATTTGACAATTATATATATTACCTACCAACATATCTGCCAGCAATAATAAAATCATATTTGATATATATGCATTGATATATATATACACATCAATTCATTTATGTATATATATTTAATTAATATATATATTAAATAGGTATATTTATATATATGTGAAACTCTACACATACACATAAATATGTGCAAGTATTAATACACATTAATGGATTGCTTCAAGATATCAGATACATTTGCAGGCACTAGGGATATAGTATTTAGTCATAAGAGATTAAGTTGCAGATCTCCTGGAGCTATGGGGAGGTTGTCATAAAAAAGAACACAAGAGGAAGAAAGGAAGAAGAAGCATCTCTCTGTCACAGTACCTTTTAATTTCTTTAGAAAACTTATTCCTATCTGATATTAGCCTTTGTGATCCAAGAATATTATTTCCAGGGTGTTGCCATTTAATTTGGATTTGAATGACAAGAAAGAATGACCATTTGTAGGTGAGGAGAGTAACATTTCGGGCAGAAGGAACAGCCAATGCTAAGGCCCTAAAAGAGAAACAACTAGCTGGTTAGAGGAAGTGAAAGGTCAAGGTGAATGGGGAGATGCATGTGGAAAGGTTACATGGCCAACGTATAAAATGGGATTAAAAGAAGGATAAAGGTCATCTCTTACATGGCAGTGTTCGTCAGGGTAAGAGATAACGGCTTTGGGCTTTAGCATAAATGCAAGAAAAAGCCATCAGAAGGTTTTGTTTTTTTTTTTAAGAGATATATTATTGATTGATTGATTGATTTGAGTGAGCACAAGTGGGAGTGGCAGAGGCAGAGGGAGAAAGACTCCCAAGCAGGCTCTGTACTGAGTGCAGAGCCCAACATGGGGCTCAGTCCCACCACCATGAGATCATGACCTGAGCTGAAACGAAGAGTTGGGCACTTAACCGACTGTGCCACCCAGGTGCCCTCTCACCAGAATGTTTTAAGTAGGGGGGAGACAGGCAAAAAATATCAATAATGACACTAGAAGAAGAGAAGACAATTATAAGGTCAGTGCAGTGACCCAGAAAAGAGATGCCAGGTCTTTAACATTGGAGTATATTCTGTTTTCTTAGCCCAAGAGTTAAATTTATAGACTATTCCTGTTCTATTTATTTCAGTTTCTTTTTTTGCCTTTTTAACAATCAGGATCCTTTTGCCTTATAAATAGATTCCTTGCCTCATGCACATAGATGTTAGCTATACACAGGTTACATCTGGGAAATACTATTTATCCCACAAACCATTAACAATTATCAAACAAAACAAGAAATTTAAACAATCTATAGTGACGTAACAAAATGCTCCTATTTATACTTTACTCCACTTTGTCTCATGGATATGGTCTTACTTTCTTAAACATCTGTTTATGTGAACTGGTAGCATACTTCCCCTCTGTGATCCTTAGTTACTGAATGATGCAACAGCAGCACTTCTGCTGTGTACCTGGCACACCTCAAAGAGATACTGGGTGAGATAGGGTATGAAAAAGATTGTGAATGCAAAAGAATTATAAAATGCAAAGAACAATCACCATTGTAAATAAGATGGCTAGCCACTTGCTATTTAACTGTACCATTGTGGTTATACTTTGCCTAATATGTATTTTCACTCTTTTTTAAAAATTTATTTTTTATTTATTTCAGCATAACAGTATTCATTATTTTTGCACCACACTCAGTGCTCCATGCAATCTGCACCCTCTCTAATAGCCACCACCTGGTACCCCAACCTCCCACCCCCTGCCCTTTCAAAACCCTCAGATTGTTTTTCACTCTTTATCTCCATCTTGTTCTAATTCCTCATTCGTTTTTTTCCCCAAAGGATATGATTGAGGGTGCTTTCCCTGGGTGTGAGGGAACATGTTTAGGGTGATTGAAATTAGATTTGAAGTTGAAATTTTACAATTGAAACAGTTAGAAATATGCTTTATGTGGTGAAAATATAATGAATAATGTTTTTCTGAAAATAAATAAATTGAAAAAAAAAAGAAATGTCAGTATGAATGGATAAAGATGTAATACACACACACACACACACACACACACACACACACTAGAATATCACTCAGCCAGTAAAAGAATGAAATCTTGCCATTTGTAGTTATGTGGATGAAGATAGAATATATACTGCTAAGTGAAATAAGTCTATCAGAGAAAGACAAATATCATATGATCTCATTCATATGTGGAATTTAAGAAATAAAACATATGAACATATGGGAAGGAGTGGAGAGGGAGAGAAGGAAATAAATCGTAAGAGACTCAATGACAGAGAACAAGTTGAGGGTTGATGGAGGGAGGTAGTTAGAGGATGGGCTAGATGGGTGATGGGTATTATGGAGGGCACTTCTTGTGATGAACACTGGGTGTTGTATGTCAGTGATGAATCACTGAATTCTACTACTGTAAACTAGCTAAAAAATTTTAAAAGTCAGTAAAAAATAACAAACACACAGAGGCTTCTCTCTCGTTTCTTCCTCTTTTTACTCCATTTCCATTTGATTCTTTTCTAATTTTTTTCAACTACAATTCTGATACCTTCATGGATATGAATTGATGACAAAGCTAATATGGTAAAGAAGTTTGTAAAGATATCTCTAGCCACACACTACTTTGACACCAACATGCTGCTATTGGTCCATTAAAAATCTATACAACTAATGAATCGTTTAACACTACACCAAAAACTAATGATGTACTATATGTTGGCTAATTGAACATAATAATAAAAAAAAATCTTTAACAATGTTTATGAAATTGGAATGAAAGAACTAAGTGCCACTGATGCATAATTAATGAAAACAGGACACTGTCTCTTGACCTACTCAAGTTGGAAACCTTAAGGAGAGGAGGTGAAATAATTGTTGTTTTGATGCGTTTTATGCTGCAGAATACCCTTTGGGTGGTGGGAGGTGAGGGAGCGAGAAGAAAAAGACAAAACTTCCTACTGCGGAAGTGCAAGAAGGCAACTGGCACAGGGACAACAGAAAATCTTCTTCTCTATGAATAAACTCATTAATTTGATTGAAAAATGCAACCTGCAGAGAGAAAAAGAGATTTACTGACATTTCTACAAGGACTCATGAAGATAAGCACAGCAAGTTCCATCAACTTCTCTGATAATTGTGGTTAGGACATGCAGGGGGAAAGTAAAGTCTTTGTGATGGTGGGGGAAGAAAATGAAAGTGAGTCAGGAAGGAGGCCATGTGAAGTTCTGTTCTGGTTTCCATCAGCAGGAGGAGAGATATGAATAGTATCTGGGTAACAATACCAGCCATAACATGGCAAATCATTGTGAATCACCATCCACACTTTGGCGAGAAAAATATGTCTAAAAAATCTGGTTCATCTTTTTTCTCCACATGTCTGTTCCAGTCTTGAATTGAGATGACATACATGAGTGATGAATAAAGCGAAGGAGATGCTGAATAAATGGTGGGTGGGTTTTCTTCCAAGTGAAAGAGCTAACGTATTGCATATATGAATATATAAATGAATGAATGACTATTGAACTAATTTGGTCAGGTATTCCAATCCAACAAATGAATTTGTTGCAAAGACTGTTTTAACAACGTATAATCTCAAATCCCTACATGTGATTTTATATCACTGTTTTGTTAATTCATTTTTAAATTCTTCTAGTGATGTTAAAATGAGAATTTCTTAGAGATCCAGGTGGTTCAAGGACCAACAGGACCAACATTACCTGAGAGCTTATTAAAAATGCAGAATCTCTATCCTCCCTCTGGTCTACAGAATCAGAATCTGCAATTTAGCCAGATTGCAAGTGATTCCTAAGCCCATTACAGTTTGAGCAGCACTGATCTATTTGATACAATTGCAAAATAGTATAAACCCGTACTCCTTCTTTGTAGACCACTGCTTTTAATATTTCTTGTTCCAGTTTTCCTATTAACTGAGGGGCCAAACATTTTAACTACTTTCTTAGAAGCTCCAAAAATGGTTCTGGGTGATGTCTCACTTAATCCTCAAATGTTGATATTATCTCATAGGGGTGACTAATGGAATTGCAAGATTCTCATGAAAGAATGTACAATGAGGAGACAATGTGAGAGTACTGACAATTAATTTCTGGCCTAATAAGCAGCGATAATTAACATATAGTAATTCAGTCACATTCAAATGAATATAACTGGCTGTCACAATTCTTTCTGTAAATGATGTGCAGTTAAAATGTGGAGAGTCCTTGTTCAAATAATAAAAAGTATATGACTTTTACAGTTTAAATTACAAATAGGAAAGCCCAATTTCTAGAATTGATAGAAATAAGAGTAGAGAGTAGGATTTTTTGGAGTGATGCTTTTTCACAAAGATAAACAATGATAATTAGAAAACAAAGTTTAATTATCCATTCATCTCTCTCACCAACAATTCTTATCTACTATATCCCCAGCAGGTTCTGGATACTGGGGAAGTATCAGTGACCAAAGCAGACTAACTCTCTCTATTACGGAGCTTGCATTCTTAGTGGGAGGACACGGTTACAAAATATTTATAACATATCAGATGGTGATAAATGATAAAGGGAACAGAGGCAGGGGGTAGATTTGGAGAGGAAACGGGATGTGTGTGTGTGTGTGTGTGTGATGGTATGGAGGTAGTCTGTGAGGGAAGGCCTTTCTGGTGAGGTAATGTTTAAGGAAAGCCCTGAATGAAGGGAGGGAATAAGCCATGCAGGTATCTGGGACAAAAGCAAACAAATGGAAAAGTCTGGAGGCAGGGGCATGCTGGGCATGTTTCAGAAACAGTGTGCTGGAGTTGACAAAGAGAAGAATGATGTCATTGTGATTTAGGACCAAAAAATGGTTCAAATTACATTAATAAGACTTTTTCAACAGGAACAGATTTTATGGCAATTGACATTTTTATCATCTTAATTCTGATATTTCTGATTGGGAAAGTGTTCATGTTTTTGTATTATACCTCATGTTTGATGGATAATTAAATGATACCAATTATTCATTCAAGAAATATTTATCATGTGTCTAGTATATGCTAGGCTCTATGCCAGATGTTAGATAGTGACATAATTTTTGAATTTGAGAGTAGGCTTCTCTTGCCATATAAATGAATGTGATCTCTGAATGTCAACATTCCCCATTCCTACTAGGAATAATTTAAACTATCTTCTAATCATTGTATTTAATAGTAGTTCTTGGTTTGTGATGACATGTGTGTTTCTTCATCCACTTTGTGAGTATTTAATCAGGAAGATTGAATTGAGGTTTGCCATAATGTATTTGCCACAAAAATCTTTTGCATCCAGCCATGAAGCTTCTTTATTATGTTACAGTGACTCTTGAATTTATGCTTTCAAAATGCAAATGAATTTGCTTGCATTTTGAACTTTAATCTTGCTCTGGATAGTTGAAGAATATCAATAATTAAACTGCTGTTGAGTTATATGGATGGAGGAATAAAATACATCAGGATTTTGAAAACAATAGGGCATTTTTGTTGTACAGAATTCTTTTTAAACACAACACTATTTCTCACATTCCATTCAGTGAACAAATGAATACAAATACACATTTAATTTTGAAGGAGGGTTGAAATTTTATTTTTATTTCTGGTTGTTGGAAGAGGAACTTGGCAGGTGAATTCTTTCAGAAATACTTATTGTTAGGTTATAGACTAAAAACTGTGGCCTCCAAAATCAGGTTGCAGGGGGTAATATAGTAGTAACTTTCAGAATTAGTGGAAAATTTTGAAAAATGTGCATGTCCTGTTCTCCTTACTTTCTCTTCTGGCCCAAGATAGATGTCAACATACGGGAAATGGCAGATGGTGGTGGTGGAGGAAGAGGGGTAAAGGTGGTAGGAAATAGGAAATAATGATGGTGAAAGTTGTATACATCCGGGGTCATTGTTTTTATTGGATTCTCAGTTTTAAACCATCTATATCATAAGGCATTCATTGAGCTTTGATAAATGCCCCAAACCCTGAGAGTTGAAAACTACTAATGTGCCTCCTATGGCCCATTCATTACTGCCATACCAAAAAAGCCGTTACGTATATTTTTGTACGTGCATTACTGAAACTTCAAAAAAAATCAATATTGCTTTACAATTTTAAAACAATGTGGGATTTTCGGTTTGTTATGCTTTGCCTCAAATGTATCATATTTTCTGAGCCTTAGGTTTAATGAAACATTGTAAATATTTATAGTATCTGGTCATTTATTTTACCTTGTCACCATATGTTTGAGGGAAACTAGCTCTCGCTGTATTGTGGTTTCTAGCATTAATGAAAACCTTATGCTAAGAGCATTG
The DNA here is from genome assembly GCF_030435805.1 of Mustela lutreola. Taxonomy (NCBI): domain Eukaryota; kingdom Metazoa; phylum Chordata; class Mammalia; order Carnivora; family Mustelidae; genus Mustela; species Mustela lutreola. Next base: position 28,241,428 of record NC_081308.1, on the reverse strand, counting down.
GTCTCAATAGTAACAACTATACTTTTCATTTTGGTGCGAACAGAGAAAAAAATTATCCATTAATGACAATCTCTGTAAGATCCCACGAAATGACCTTTTTTCCCTTCTATTTTTATGTCCTGATAATCACTGATAAAAATGAAATGAGGAGTAGATGTAAAAGTCATCTCTAAAAAAATCACATTCATATAGTCAGTATGGCATGATGGTGAAGTAGACCCCAGGGCCAAACTAACGGATTTCCACTCTCCCACCATCCCTCACTTACCCCTTCACCCATGTGTAGCTTTGTGTCCCCATCTGTAAACTGTGGCTAAGATGAGTTCCTGCTTCATTAGGATTAATTATAGCAATAGTTCTGTTGTCTGGCACATGATAAATATAATTTGTTATTCATACATAAAATTATATTTAAATGTCCCAAATTGTGTAAGGTTGGAACTACTATTTTAGTAGGTAATTTACCACATATATAGTACTTTTCATTAATAAATAATTCAGGGAAGACATTTTTATATGTCCTAGACCTGTCTCCATGTCATCCTCTCGGCTCTGGTTCATGTTAATCCTGATAGTCATGCTGCCTCGGCTCAGCTACCCAAACGTTTGCTACTTGCGAACACCCAAGGGCTGAAGTAAAAGTTATGCCTGAGTCCTGAAAACCAACACAATCATTTTCACCCCTGGTTGTTCATTGGAATCACCTGGCTAGACATAAATTCCACTAATTCACATTTCTGTGATAGTTTTAATAAAAACCTGATGTGTAGACGTTACCTTCATTGATCACTTTTGTAATAGATTAAATGAAACAAGAACCCATACAAGAGGGTTAAAATAACTACATATTTAAGTATTCATCAGCATTCCCAGAGCATCTAGTTGTACATAAACAATTCTTAAGCCAACATCAAAACTATGTAATCTAGTCACGACACCGATTTGGCTGAGATTTTCAGGCTAACTGTTGGAATAAGTAAATAAATTAATTTTGTTTTTTATCAGTGTGATTTTAGTTACTAAATGACCTGCATTTGGAAGTAAAAAGTGTATTCAAAATTAGTTTCTCTAGTTTATACTGTCAGCCCTCCCTTAAATCAAATATATAGGTTTTATTGACAACTTAAATCATGTGATTGTATTTTGCATGTATAACATGCTAATTGAACATCACTGGGGATTCTTTTGTAATCTATAAATTCACATTAATATTTCACCTCTTTTCATTTGTTGTGTTTCTTATTGGAGAATTACATATAAGCAAGTAATTATGAAGTCTAGGAAATGAGGCCTGAGAACCGATCTTAATAATTTTTCATTGTAAGTCCCTAGCATTTGTGAAGTCTGTACTTTTACACATTTATTAGTATAGCATCTAGCATATGATTATGTTTTTATAAGTATTTTTATACATATTATAATGTATTTCCATAAAGCTCAAGAAACACAATTTAGGCTATCAAATACAGGCTGAAATTAATGAAAACATGTACCATTTTGACATTTATAAATTTGTGTAGAAAACCAGAATTTCGGAAAATGCTATTCATATTTATTGCTAAATTCCTTAACTCGGGATATCTGTCCTTATAAATGTTATGGATAAAGACTGACAAGTAAGCAATCCTTCCTCTTGTCAATCTCGTTGTCTGTTGGTTTAGACCAATGCTGTCCAATCTTGCAGTCACTAGCTGCATGTAGTTATTTAGTTGTAAATTTAAGTTATTATAATTACGTATGGGTAAAAATCCAGTTTCTCATTTACACTAGCCGTATTCCAAGTGCACAGTAGCCCCACATAGCTAGTGGCTATTGTATTGGATAATGCAGATATATAATATTTACATCATTGTAAAGATCTATTAGACAGTGCTGGTTAGAGGACCTCTGTAAAGCAGACTCTGTGTTTGCAATGATTTCCTTCATGTTCATAGAGACATGTTCCCACAGCAAGGTATGAGGTGAGAGGTAGATCATCAGTAAAATTGCTGGAATTATTTGGAAAATGGTATTCCCTCAGATGCTTTTTACTGCAGCTAACAACCCGAATCCAAGTAGCTTATACCATCGCTTCTTAAAGCATGTTCCTTGGACCAACAGCATTGGCACGCCCTGGGCATTTGTTAAGCCCCTCCCCAGACAGATTGTAGGACATATTCTCCACATGATTTATATGCATATTAGAGTTTGGGAAGCACTGGTTAAAACCATAAGGATGTCTTTATCTTGTATTACGATACAACCCCATGTGAGATAGCTATAGGTTAAGTCTATGACCCTGTGGTGCCATCAAAATCCCAGGTTCTTTCATTTTTTTATTGGAATCTAATAATCATGTTATATGAGTTTCAGGTATAGATTAAATGATTCAACAATTCTCTACATATCTCAGTGCTCATCACTTAATCATTTATGATTAAATGATTCCTCACCTATTTCACCCACCCCCTCACCCAACACCTCTGGAAGCCAGTGGATTTGATTTCTGTATTTAAGAGTCTGGTTTTTGTTTGTCTCTTTTTTTTTCCCTTTGTTCATTTTTTGTGTGTCTTAAGTCAACATATGGCTGAAATCACGTGGTATTTGTCTTTCTCTGACGGGCTTATTTCATTTAGTACCATACCCTCTAGGTCCTTTGAATTTATTGGTTTTGCAAGCTTCCCTCTGTCTTCAGCCAGTTGTACAGTTGGAACTTGGCTGCAGCATTTCCCAGTGTCATATCCTGACATGCTTCTGGCTCTGCATTTTGTCAGGACTGTCTCCTGTCTAGCACTCGCTTATTCCACTTCCGCTGTTCTCCTCTCTCTGCTGCCAATCATGGATTTATGCTTCCCTTTCCTTTGGCTTTTACAGCCCTTTCGAAGTGACCACTTGAAAAACATAAAATGAAACCAAGAAAAATGCAAATTCTTCTCTTGCCTACGGATGATAGATTTTTCTTTTATGAATTTGACAAATTTTCCTAATTGATTTGCATCTTTGAAATGTTGGTTGGAAATATAGAATTTGTTTCTTTCATTTCAACAGTATTTTTATTGTATTTTATTTTAAAGATTTTATTTATTTATTTTTATTTTTTTAAATTAAAGTTATTTCTTTTCAGCATAACAATATTCATTATTTTAGCACCACACCCAATGCTCCATGCAATCCGTGCCCTCTATAATACCCACCACTTGGTACCCCAACCTCCCACCCCCCGCCACGTCAAAACCCTCAGATTGTTTTTCAGAGTCAGATTTTATTTATTTGTGAGAGAGAGAGCGTGCATGGGAGGGAGCCCACAGAAGGAAGGTGAGAGGAAGAAGCAGACTCCCTGCTGAGCAGGGAGCCTGATGCGGATGCAGGGCTCTATCCCAGGACCCTGGAATCAGGACCTGAGCTGAAGGCAGACACTTAACCGACTAAGCCACTCAGGCACACCTCAATAATATTTTAAATTGAACATTCTCAAAGTGTCATTTTCATGGAATGAAAACTCATATATCGGCAACTTCGTATGACCCAACTGAATACACCCTCTGATCCTTAAAGAAAGAAGATAAGTCAAAGTTAAGAGCATGGATTTGGGTGACAAATAGTTGAGCATTTAGATACTGTCTTAAGTTGTCACTGAGATACCTTAGGCAAATTCTTTAAACTTCCCCAAATCCATTGTCCTCAAAAATAAAGTAACAGTGGTATTATTTACATGAATAGTAATAATGAAGACCAAATGTAATTATTTGGTGTTTTTCAAATACAAGTCAATCATATTCCACCTTCACAACTCCTTCCATGTCTGCATTTTTTACCATTACATATTTAATACTTTTAGTTAAAAGAATTATTTTTACTTAACCTCATCCTAAGCTGTGTGATTTTATATATGCATTAAAATCATATGTAGACTTACTATGTGTGTGCGTGTGTGTGTGTGTACAAACATACACATATACATATTGCATGGCCATATAGATATATGCCAAGCATATTAAAATAATTTCATAAGTTTTCCCTGTGCCACGAAAATCATTCTATGAACCACAAATGGATTGCATATCATCATTTAGGATCCACTGAAATAGTGTATTTTATGCTTCCTAACAAGAGTAATACACATAAAGCATTGAATTCACGTTAGCTAAAATAGTTAAAAATTCATTTTAAATGAATTATCCCAAGGGTTAGTAATCACCCCCAACTTTCTACAGTTACCCCTTCTTATGCCACATTTAGAAAAGGGGCATTTGTATTGTGCAGTTTGCTAAACAGACCTGGGGATAGTGGTGCCTCCTCATGGTTGCTTCTTCCATTGCTCAGGCGTTGCCACGAGCCACTCTTCATTTCCCTGCTACTCACTCTGAGTAACTCGGGCCTGTAATTCACCTACATATATCAATGCTATCTCTTTGCAGGCCTTAGTGAGCTAAGGAAGCACAGCACCTTTTACTACCTGTTAACTCCTTTCGTAAATCACCTACACAGAAAGTTGAAAGTAAATGCTGACTAGACATTACTGAGTCATTAGAGTAAAGTAACAACATTAGAAAAGCAAAACAATTTTTGAATGTTAAAAATAATTGTTCTTAAAGTTCAAAGGAAAGCCATACAAAGTTGAGCTCTTCACACGTGTTCCCCCCACGTGGACACCCTAATCAATAGGAGTTCCCAGCAGAGATATGGAAGTCAGTGAATATTTGTTGAACAAAATGTCTAAAAGTTAAGAAAGGAAGTAAATAATATTTTAAAATGAAATTCCTTATTAATTCTAACAAACATGTGTTATACTTGAAACATTTCTTCAAGTTTAAATAACAATGTGGGATTCTTCAGCTTTGGAAAGGTGAGATTTTTAGCTTACGGTAGTGACAAACTGGACAGAAAAACAAAAACAAGGAATGATACTGTAGCTAATTCTCATGAAATCTTATTAGCATCAGATCAGTCCCCACAGGGTAGACTGAACCAATCAAGTGAATGATTTATGAACCTTGCAGTGTGTTCTTTTTCTGAGGGGCTTAAGCAAATTTGAATTTTTGCTTTCACTTAAATGGATGATTTTCATCCATGTTGCTTCCCATAAAAAGAAGATGTCTACTATTTTTGTTTGATAAATTAAACCTCATCCCAATGGGCTTTTGATTGCAGGGTGCCTCAGGGAACATCTGTCCGTGAAAAGTAAAAGGCCAGTAAATGGTACAGTCCAGATTATATTGAACACTCAATTATGTGTGTATCACGTGTATTTAAATGTGCTGACTAATGAAAATTTCTGGTGAAGATCGTATAAATCAGAATAGTAAATTCCTAATTCCAGTTTTGTCTTCCTTCTCAGCATGCATTATACTATGAGTTCCAAAAATGCTTCCAACATGTCTTCCTAAAGAATATTTACCTCAAAATAGGTATTAACACTTCTCATTTGAATCTCAAATTTTTGTTGAATGGATGAAGTAACCTCAAGTTTAATTTTCATCTTTATCATGAAGTTGTGTGATTGAGAGGCAAGATATTGTCCCATGTCCCTGATGCTGGAAATATAAGTGAGAAGATTTAAGAAGTTGGATTTAGGGGGCGCCTGGGTGGCTCAGTTGTTAAGTGTCTGCCTTCAGCTCAGGTCATGATCCCAGGGTCCTGGGATTGAGCCCCATATCAGGCTCCCTGCTCAGGGGGAAGCCTGCTTCTCCCTCTCCCACTCCCCCTGCTTGAGTTCCCTCTCTCTCTGTGTCTCTCTCTGTCAAATAAATAAATAAAATATTTTTTTAAAAAGTTGGATTTAGGGCATATAACCAGGCTTTAAATTCATTATCCAGTGCACTGTTGTTTACATCTTTGTAAACAATACATCTCTTTCACTTATCTATTTCTGTATAACGAATGACTCCAAAATGTTGTGGCTTAACACAGTAATTTTTAATTACATCATGTCTCTATAAATCAGAAATTTGGGTAGGACTCCTATTCTTTGATTCTACAGTTGTAATTCTACCATTGTAATATGGCTGAGGTCACTCTTTGAGCTGCATTCAGCAGGAAGCTCAAATTTTAAGATAGCATTTTCTCCTCTAGAATCACGCTCAACATGGTCTCTCATTATTCTGTAGTGTAACCTGGTCTTACAGCATGGCAGCTAGGTTCTGAGAGAGAATATAAATGCTTTCTTTTTCTCTTACAGCATTTATACTTGGGACTCCTAGTGTTACTTCTGCCATATTCTACTGATCAAGTCAAATTAGAAGTCTGTTCCATATTCGTGAGGATGGGACATAGACTCTTGGGAAGAGTGACCACATATTAGTGGCCATCTTTAATCACCATACATATTAAAGTAACAGAGATGTCAATGAACAGTTGCCAGGATATGCTATTAGTTCAGTTATCAGAGATGGGTGACACTTTACTTAACACGTTCACATTTAATTAGCTATGTGAAACTTCCTAAAAATTGGGATGTGTAAACCATAATAAGTCAGAGAAAGAATAACTTCAGAGGTCATTGATCATGGGCTTGGCTTCCCTTATTTCTTAATGTTTAATAGATGCCAAAGAATGTGAGCATGTCATAAATTACATAAATGTCAACAGTTTTGTCTTGCAGGTTTAATAATAGTAAGTAAAGTTGTTTTGATAGAGGTAATAATAGACATCTTTCAAATTTTCAGTTTACATAAAGTTCTAATGGATCTCCAGAATCAGCAACTCAAAGAGTTAAATGATTGGCTAACCAAAACAGAAGAGAGAACAAGGAAAATGGAGAAAGAGCCCCTTGGACCTGATATTGAAGACCTAAAACGCCAAGTACAACAACATAAGGTTAGTATATTTTATGCTATTTGCTTTCTACTGGGGAATAAATTCCACATACATATGTGTATTACATACATACATACATATATACATATATCATGGTTTATAGATAGGAAAAAATTAAAGCCTCAAGAAGAGTTTGAAAGTCTTTCTTTCCTGATATTTTTGGGAGTGTTTGTTTGTTCAAATAAAGCATACCTTGGCTTTCATGTTTGAAAAAAAAAATCAAATGTATTCCTGGAGGAGAACAGTGCTAGATATGTGATTTTAATAAATCACATAGTTTTGGTTCCTTGGAAGAGGGACTGTGTAGGGATTACTCACAATGCAAATTTAACTAATAAGACAAGAGTTTTTTTTACATTTTTACCTTCAATTCATAGTCTTAGAACAGGCCAATATTGATTAAAATGAACACATGTAACATTGCTTTTCTATAAAATACAGGAATCCATCGTTTATAATATTTCCATCTTTTTTCAGTTTGTTTGTACATTTATGAATTATGCTCTTCGGTTGCCAGAAAGCATTTGTTTCTGTGATTAGGATTTCTACAGGAATATTTCTTTTTTTTCTCTTCAGCATCCATGTTTTTAAATGTTAATTGATATATAACATTGTATAAATTTTAGGTATATAAGTTAATGATTTGAAGTTTGTATACACTGAAAAATGGTCAACAAAATAAGTCTAGTTACCATCTGTCACCATACAGAGTTAGGTACTTTTTAAAAAAAGATTTATTTATTTATTTGACAGACAGAGATCACAAGTAGGCAGAGAGGCAGGCAGACAGAGAAGAGGAAGCAGGCTCCCCAGGACTCTGGGACCATGACCCAAGCTGAAGGCAGAGGCTTTAACTCACTGAGCCACCCAGGCACCCCTAAGGCACTTCTTCTTCTTTTTTTTTTTTAATCTTGTGATAAGAACTTTTAAGATTGACTCTCCTGGCAACTTACAAATATACACTACAGTATTATAGACTGTACTACTGTGCTGTATGTTACATCCAGATGACTTGCTGTTTTCTAACTGGAAGAAAACAGTAAATACTTCGTGACTTACTTCAACCACCTGGCCTACCCCCTAACCTCCCTCCCCTCTGGCACCCACCATCAATTCTCTGCATCTGTAAGTTCTGTTTTGTTCATTTATTTGTTTCTTTGAGTAAATACCCAGAAATGGAATTGCTGGATCATATAGTAGTTCTATTTTTAATTTTTTGAGAAACCTTCAAACTGTTTTCCATAGTGTTTGACCAGTTTACTTTCTTACCAACAGTGCACAGGGTTCTCTTTTTTCCTACATCCTTATGAACATTTCTTATTCTGTATCTTTTTGATAATAAGCATCCTAACAAATGTGAAGTGATAGCTTGTTATGGTTTTGATTTGCATTTCCCTGATGATGAGTGATGCTGAGCATCTTTTCATGTGCCTGTTGGCCATCTGGATGTCTTCTTTGGAAAAATGTCTGTTCAGATTCTCTGCCTATTTTAAAATCTGACTGTGTTCTTGTTGTTGGGTCATATAAGCTCTTTATGTATTTTGGATATTAACCCCTTATTATATATATGATTTACAAATATTTTCTCCCTTTCTGTAGGTCATCTTTTCATTTTGTTGATGGTTTACTTTGCTGTGCAGAAGTTTTTTACTTTGATGTAGTCCCACTTGTTTATTTTTCCTTTTATTACTTTTGCTTTTAGAGACAAAATTAAAAAAAAAAATCACCAAGACTTCTGTCATGGAGCTTACCACCTAGGTATTCTTCTGAGAGTTTTATGGTTTCAGATTGTACATCAAGTCTTAATCTGTTTTGAGTTAATTTTTGTGTATGGTATAAGATAGTAGTACTGTTTCATTCTTTTAAATATGGTTCTGCCATTTTCTCAACACCATTTATTGAAGAGAGTATCCTTTCTTCATTGTATGTTCTTGTTTCTTTGTTGTGAATTAACTGAATACATATTCATGGGTTTATTTCTCGGATTTCTACTATATTCCATTAATGTTGTCTCTGCTTTGTTTATGCCAAAACCATACTGTTTTGATTACTATAGCTTTGTAATATAGTTTGAAGCCTGGGAGAGTCATGCCTCCAGGTTTGTTCTTCTTTGTCATCATTGCTTTGGCTATTTGAGGTCTCTTGTGGCTCCATACAAATTTTAGGATTGTTCTATTTCTGTGAAAAATGCCATTGGAATTTAGATAGGGATAACATTCATTCTATAGATTGCTCTGGGCAATATGGAGGTTTTAATATTAGTTCTTCCAATTCATGAGCATGAAATATCTTTCCATTTACTTGTGTCTTCTTCAGTTTGTTTCATCAGTATCTTAGTAGTTTTTAGTATACAGCTCTTTAACATTCTAGGTTAAACTTATTCCTAGGTACTTTATTCTTTCTGAAGCAGTTGTAAAATGTTTTTTTTTTTAATTTCTCTTTCTGATAGTTTGTTGTAAATGTATACAAATGATTTCTGTATATTGTTTTTGTACCTTGCAATTTAACTGAATTTATTAGTTCAAATAGTTTTTGGTGGTATCTTCAGGATCTTCCATAGATAAAGTCATGTTGCCTGCAAATAATGACAGTAATTTCTGATGTGGAGTTTTGAAGGTGCTTCATTCTTTTTTTTTTTTTTAAGATTTATTTATTTGACAGAGATCACAAGTAGGCAGAGAGGCAAGGGGAAGCAGGCTCCCCACTGATGAGCCTGATGTGGGTCTCGATCCTAGGACCCAGGGATTATGACCTGAGCCAAAGGCAGAGGATTTAACCCACTGAACCACCCAGGTGCCCCTGAAGGTGACTCATTCTAATAACCATCATAAAATTAACTCTGGGTTTTATTGTAGGAACAAGAACTTGCTTAGTCCATAAAGACAGACAGACACACAGACACACAGACACACACACAGACACACACACACACACACACACACACACACACAGAGTTTCCTTCATAATTGGTCCAGGTTAGGCTTGCCAGGTTTAGGAAATAAAAATACAAGAAGCTTAGTTAAATTTAATTTCAGAATAAGCAGCAAATATTGTTTTTAATGCAAGTATGTCCCAAACTACTTATTGTTTTTTTTTAAATTTTTTATTTTTTATAAACATATATTTTTATCCCCAGGGATACAGGTCTGTGAATCACCAGGTTTACACACTTCACAGCACTCACCAAAGCACATACCCTCCCCAATGTCCATAATCCCACCCCCTTCTCCCAAACCCCCTCCCCCCAGCAACCCTCAGTTTGTTTTGTGAGATTAAGAGTCACTTATGATTTGTCTCCCTCCCAATTCCATCTTGTTTCATTGATTCTTCTTCTACCCACTTAAGCCCCCATGTTGCATCACCACTTCCTCATATCAGGGAGATCATATGATAGTTGTCTTTCTCTGCTTGACTTATTTTGCTAAGCATGATACGCTCTAGTTCCATCCATGTTGTCGCAAATGTCAAGATTTCATTACTTTTGATGGCTGCATAGTATTCCTCAAAATGCCCTATGACCCAGCAATTGCAATACTGGATATTTACCCTAAAGATACAAACGTAGTGATCCAAAGGGGCACGTGCACCTGAATGTTTATAGCAGCAATGTCCACAATAGCCAAACTATGGAAAGAACCTAGATGTCCATCAACAGATGAATGGATAAAGAAGATGTGGTATATATACACAAACTACTTATTGTTTATATGAAATTCAGATCTTTGTTGGCATCCTCAATTTGATCTGACAACTATATTTAGATTCTGTGGTTCCTGGATTTGTGGCTTTGAAAGGGAATATTTGTTTCCTCAACTCATTTTTCCCAAATCTGCATCTCACTCAACTTAATTCTCTTTTTATAACATTTTGTCAGAGCTAGTTTCATACTCTGTGTGGATGCAAGATACTGTTATTTCCTAAGTCCTGGAGTTCTTTTCTTTTTTAATGAGCTTCTGTTCATAGGATTGGCCCTTCCTTTTGCTGCCCCCACAGCTGTCCTTTAGCCATAGTAGTTTACAGTCAAGCAGTTTAGGGAGAGCACTAGCTATAGTCATCTCTATCCATTGCACTAATGGGGAAAAATAAAATGTCAACTGTATTCTAATTTTCATGTGAAAATTATGATGCAAAGATGCTAATTTGATCTTGTAGATTTTTATATTTTTTTAAGATTTTAAAAAAATTTTTTTCAGTGTTCCAAAATTCATTGTTTATGTACACCTAGTGCTCCATGCAATACATGCCCTCCTTAATATCACCACCAGGCTTACCCAACCCCCCACCCTCTTCCCCTCCAAAATCCTCAGTTTGCTTCTCAGAGTCCACAATCTCACATGGTTCGTCTCCCCCTCCAATTTCCCCCAACTCACTTCTCCTCTCCAACTCCCAATGTCCTCTGTGTTATTCCTTATGCTCCACAAGTAAGTGAAAACATATGATACTTGACTCTCTCTGCTTGATTTATTTCACCCAGCATAACCTCGTCCAGTCTTGTCCATGTTGATACAAAAGTTGGGTATTCATCCTTTCTGATGGAGGCATAATATTCCATTGTATATTTGGGCCATATCTTCTTTATCCACTCATCTGTTGAAGGGCATCTTGGCTCTTTCCACAGTTTGGTGACCGTGGCCATTGCTGCTATGAACATTGGGGTACAGATGACTCTTCTTTTCACTACATCTGTATCTTTGAAGTAAATACCCAGTAGTGCAATTGCTGGGTCATAGGGAAGCTCTCTTTTTAATTTCTTAAGGAATCTCCATACTGCTCTCCAAAGTGGATGCACCAACTTGCATTCCCACCAACAGTGTAAGAGGGTTCCCCTTTCTCCACATACTCTCCAACACACATTATTTACTGTCTTGTTGATTTTGGCCATTCTAACTAGTGTAAGGTATCTCAATGTGGTTTTGATTTGAATCTCCCTGATGGCTAATGATGATGAGCATATTTTCATGTGTCTGTTAGCCATTTGTATGTCTTCTTTGGAGAAGTATCTGTTCATGTCTTCTGCCCATTTTTTGATGTGATTATCTGTTTTTTGAGTGCTGAGTTTGAGGAGTTCTTTATAGATCTTGGATATCAGTCCTTTGTCTGTATTGGCATTTGCGAATATCTTCTCCTATTCTGTGGGTTGCCTCTTTGTTTTGTTGATGTTTCCTTTGTTGTGCAGACACTTTTGATCTTGATGAAATCCCAGAAGTTCATTTTCGCTTTTGTTTCCTTTGCCTTTGGAGACATGTCTTGAAAGAAGTTGCTGTGGCAAGTGTCGAAGAGGTTACTGCCTATGTTCTCCTCTAGGATTTTGATAGATTCCTGCCTCATGTTGAGGTCTTTCATCCATTTTGAGTTTATCTTTGTGTAAACTCGACCAAGAGATTGGTCGAGTTTCATTCTTCTATACATAGCTGTCTGGTTTTCCCAGCACCATTTATTGAAGAGACTTTTTTCCCACTGGATATTTTTTCCTGTTTTGTTGAAGATTAATTGACCATAGATTTTATTTATTTATTTGAGAGAGAATGAGAGAGAAAGAGAGAGCATGAGGGGGAGGAGGGTCAGAGGGAGAAGCAGGCTCCTCACTGAGCAGGTAGCCCAATTCAGGACTCCAGGATCATGACCTGAGCCAAAGTCAGTCACTCAAACAACTGAGTCATCTAAGCACCCTGGTCATGTAGATTTTAACTGAACATGTGATAAAGCGGTTAGATCTAGTGCTAGACCTCAAATGGGACCAGATTTCATGTGTAAATCACATGCTCCTTTGGCCTACACTGTAAGTTGCATACAGACAGTTTCTGTATACACTAATGGCTTCCCTGTTTCTGAGGATATTTGCTGCCACAACAGAGTTTCAGCCAGTTTGAGGGTGGGAAGGAAGCAGTGCTGCCACAGCTGCCATGGATTAGCCAATAAGGAATGGGAGATGCTGGATAAATCCTCCAGAATCCTTACCCTGCAGTGAGGCAATTCCAAGGTGTTTCTTAATTCCCACAGTCTCTCAAAGGTTTCCCAGCAACACTGAGCCCCAGGTGTCCAGGAGGTAAACTGTTTCACATTCCCACTCCATAATACCTCCTGAGAAATCACTTCCCAGATAAACTCTTTGCACCCAAATCCTTGCCTTAAGATCTATTTGGACAGAGCTCAACCAAGACAAACTTCTTGCCCTGGAAGCCAGAGTACTCTTCAGCTAAATGCACAATTTTCAGAAATTACTTAATTCTCGTGTTCTTCCCATCTTCCCATTGGAAATAATGTGGATTTTAATGTTTCCATTAGTTTTTGAATGTGAGGCTTTTCAGGAAAGGGCAAGACTAAATCTGATAACACTGAGCATCAGAGGGAATAATGTTGGCCCTGAATGCCTGGAGCATGAGCAGGAAGCCAGGAAGCCAGGACTCCAAAAGGAAAGTGGCAGAATAGCGTGAGGCTAGCCTTGAGTGTAAATGACGTGGGGCAACTACAAGGAAATGTGTCAGCTTGAAACCCTGAACAGACCCTTCATTCATCATAGACAGGCCATCTAGTATCTCATATTCTGACATTTACCTGAAATGTTTTGCATTTTACTCTGGAAGATATAGAGTGAATGGAATGGAAAATATTTGACTAATATTGTCATAAAATTTGAATAGATTCCCCATTACTTGAAAATGTGCCATTTCTGATGAGTATGAAATTGCTTTGAAGAGAATAATCTGAAACAAAAAGTAACAGAATTATATGAAAGTTGATTATGTAGTCTTTTACATCCAAGACTTACTCGTATAAGTGCATAAAAAGAAACAGAAGGTATTGGTTTTCTGGTCCTGAGAGTGAGGCCAACATCTACCTTTAACTGTTTAAACCTACTTCAGGTTTTATATTTATAAAATATATATTATATATATTTTATAATATTTAAATAAGGGAAAAACATAGCTAAGGGATAGCCTGACAATTGGTATAACTCTTTTGTTATTTGACATAATTACAGGGAGAGAAAAATGATTTAACAAAATCAAACAATTTATAAAGAAGTTGAGTTCATTTATTTATTTTTAAGTTTTTATTTAAACTCCAGTGTAGTTAACTTCTTAATTCCCATCACCCATTTCACCCATCCCTCCACCCACCTCCCCTCTGACAACCATCACTTTATTCTCTATAGTTGAATTTAAACGGGAAACCTACTTTCTTAAAAGTACACACTAAAAGGAGTATTTTTTGTTGTTGTTATTCTTGCCATGCTTCATAAAACAGAAAAAGATAAATGTTCTTCCTCTAGATAACTGGGTTCAAACTAAAACCCGATTTAAATAGTCATTGATTCACTTTTCTGCTTTTCTTTCCAAGAACTGTAGGTGAATGAAAATAAGGAAATTTCTTTTGACAGCAAAATATATCAGTAACCTTGGTACTGAAGAAAGCAGCTCCACCCAGCTGCATCACCATATTCCTTACCTAAATTAACTTTTAGGGGTTTTAGCTATGTATAGATATACATTAAATCCCTTAGTTTTCTTCTCTCTTTTTCTAAGAGATGATTACAGATGACAAAATCAAAGAAAAAACAGATTTTGTTTTCCAGGAATCCATTTTAATTCTTCTCATGTCAGAAGACTCTGGCTTGTTCTCTCTCTTTCTCTCCCTCCCTCCTTCTTTCCCTCCTTCTAGCCCTTTCTCTTGCTCTCCTTGGGTTGGAGGACAGAAAAAAAAATTGCAAATCTTGTAAGTAAGCCATGAATATTACAGATATGCTTCTCCATGTTCATTGATAGGACCCTTTAGTATCTTCATTTCAACAGCATTTTATTACGAGGGAGGCTAGAGGTGCAATCACTGTGAAATGCCATGGAGATAAGTCACTTTTACTGACTCTGCCAGTTAGGCAAGGTAGAACAATCGATTCTATATT